>NW_015653470.1:152582-158062 GCF_001515625.1 Sinocyclocheilus rhinocerous | reverse complement strand
TGTGTGTGGTGTGTGTGTGTGTGTGTGTCTCTGTGTGTGTGTGTGTGTGGTGTGGTGTGTGTGTGTGTGTGTGAGGAGCACAGAACGCATTTATCCTGCACTGTAAATCACAAACATCATTTCTAGTTGTTAATATATAAATAACGAACGAAACGGAGCTAAAAAACAAAGTCATTTCAAACAATGGCAAGGTTTATTTCACCTCGATGGTCCCTTGGACTCTGAAGTACCTCGCTGAGGTTGTGCAACACGCGTGAAAAACCTCCAAAAGAAAACAGGACGAGGATCGATGAGACGGAGAATCCAAACCCTTCCATTAGACACATAATATCAGACACCGAAAACCATGAAAACACAGAAGAGAAGAAACATGAAGCCTGTTTAAGGACCAGTAGGATTTTTTCTGGACATTTAAATCAGGATTAAAATCAATTTCTGCCTTTATGCATGTTGTGACAACATGCCCCGGTAGCATCCTCCATTATATATATTTAAAATGTATTATGACTATTTAATGGATTTTATATGGAAGCTTGGTTCACAATGGAATAAAAATCAGAATTGTGAGAAAAAGAGCCAGAATTATGATATAAAGATATATGAGATTTAAAGTTGCAATTACCTTTTAAAATTTTTTTTTTTTATCTCATGGCGGAAACAAGCTTTCATATTTTTGTGGCGTATTTAAATGGTAAAATAATTTATTCAATGCCAAAAATGGAAAGGTAACATGCAAAAAATATATATATAAACCATTGTTTTCACTAACAGAAACTGTAATGACTCAATTTTATAAAATGGCATCATATAAATAAATTAGGATTTCTCTTGGTGACACATTTAAACTCTAAATTCTATAATTTCTTAAATTCTCATTCAATATAACAAAGAGTGAAAAACTTAAGGGGGTCTGAATACTTTCCGTACCCACTGTACATTGGGTTTTTTAACTCTTAAGTTCTCATCACTTAAATACCATCATTTTTAGTTCGAAAAACGGGCTTTATTTTCTTAAAGCAAAACATAATTGCTTATTTCTATTTTTTTCGATTGAAATACGATTCAGAAATGTTCTAGACCGGTTGCACTCCTTTAATACATTGGTGGGTGTTTTAATAAGTTAATTTCTAGTGGAATTCAGTCATTTTAATAATTACAAAAAAATCATTTATCTACATTTCTACTGTATTGCACATTCGATTGCAAATGATCAAGTGAAATTTAGTCCAAACTAAACTACTTTGGGGGTCAAAACACGCTTCAGTCGAGAAATCATGTGTAAAATTACAAATATAGCAGAATTATATTCTAGATATATATATATAGTAAAAGCTGCTGTTCGTTTTCAATTGGTCAGTTCATATAGTGAATGTAAAGACAGTAATATTTGGCATGACATTAGTTTTAATACGACTATAGCACCAGATTAAAGAAGTTCTTAATGAATCAGCATTGATTTGGCTGGAAGTGTTAGTGTTCCCTCTCATATCCTCAGAAAGCATCGTGAAACGGACAAACATCACAGATCCAGACGTGGTAAACGTGGTAAACTTGGTAACGTGAACGTGTGATCTCAGAGCAGTGAGGTTGGGGATCTTCTTGCTGAAGTGTCGGAGATCGGGAGGCTTTAGGCCGTTCCGCTGGCTGAGTAGGAGAACTGTGGGAAGTGTGGCCTCCTCTCGCTGTCGAACGACTCCATACTGTCATCTGCTCAAAACACAGACACAACCAGAACCATTTTTAATACGCTCCTCTGACCTCAAAGAAACCCAGCCGGCAGAACTTCTATGCAAAGTTAGACTATTCAGGAAAATAACTGTGACTGATTGTGTTCGGGGGTCACTTACTTATGCTCCAAATGCTTTGACAAGACAAATGTGACCCTGGACCACAAAACCAGTCATAAGGGTCAATTTTTTGAAATTGAGATTTATACATCAGCTGAAAGCTGAATAAATAAGCTTTTCATTGATGTATGGTTTGTTAGGATAGGACAATATTTGAAAATCTGGAATCTGAGGGTGCAAAAAAATCTAAATATTGAGAAAATCATCTTTAAAGTTGTCCAAATGAAGTTCTTAGCAATGCATATTACTAATCAAAAATTAAGTTTTGATATATTTACAGTAGGAAATTTACAAAATATCTTCATGGAACATAATCTTTACTTAATATCCTAATGATTTTTGGCATAAAAGAAAAATGTATAATTTTGACCCATACAATGTTGGCTATTGCTACAAATATACCCCAGCGACTTAAGACTGCTTTTGAGCTGCAGGGTCACATATGTACAGTGCAGGTGTTTGTCAGGCCGGTGTATTAATTGTGGTACTAATTTGTACACAATAGAAGATATTTTAAAGAATGTTGGTAACCAATCAGCTGCTGCTCCCCATTGATAACTATAGTTTTCTATAGAAGTCAATGGCTACCGTCAACTATTTGGTTCCCAACATTCTTTAAAATATCTTCGTTTATGTTCAACAGAAGACAGAAACTCATGCGGGTTTGGAGAGTAAATGATTGCAGAACGCATTTTAGGGTGAACTGTCCCTTTAAATAAAAAAAACAAGGAAAAAACTATTATAGTGTGGCCAGGAGTTACTAAAACGAGGGAATGAATGAGTAAAATGTGGGAACGGATTCTTAATTCTTGGCCATGATAAATATATTTTTGTTTGTATGTCATGTGTGGGGCTCTGTACAAACCAAACCAAATGAAAAGAGATTTTCTTCAGAAATGTGCTTAGATCATAGTTATTGATGTTTAATTAACTCTAAACTCAACTTGTGTTTCAATATACTTAAATAAAATGCCCAGCTCATGAGAGGTGTGGAATGTTGTGAAATAATCAGCAATGCAGTTTAGCCAAAAATGTATTTGATCAATTCAATGAAAAAAAAACAAAAAAAAAAACAATTATTAAATAAATAAATAAATAAATCTGGTGTTCTTTAGTTTTTATGTTAAAAAAGACAACAAAATTAAGGATAAAAAAATTAAATATTTTATTTTTAAAATCATTTTTTATTTTAAAATATTTTATTTTATTTTTACTTTATTTTAAAACATTTTATGTTATATAGTGGACAGTATAAAAGAGAATAATTCATCAGATCTAAAAGTAGGAAATGAGAATTCTAATGAAAATTCATTACTAAGTAGTGCATCATGAGATATTAACATAAATACAACTAGAAATAAAGTTAAGTAACTTATTGAAACTCAAATGCTGTCAGTCAGTCTGTAAGACAATTAAAGTAAAAGTAAATAAAAAAATAAGCATGTAAAACTATTAGACCGCCATGCATCGTATCTGCTGAATGAAATCCAAGATTCTTACTAACTGAAAATACTCTGTTTTGCTCTTTCAGGTCTCACTTTCTCACGAAATATGATGCATTTTGTAGCATTTTTGCTTTTGAGAATCATGTGTGTGGTGAAGAAGTCTTATCCATTAATCAGCAGAAAAACACCTCGAACACACGATTCCCGTCTGAATCTGAGCCAGATTACAGCGGTTTGATCACATGCATGACATTATTTGATGCCTGATCCTGGTTCTGAACTACAGCCAGAGACAGAAGAAAGTAGTGTTTTCTGCTGCGTCTGTGGGTGTTTTACAGCATCCAAACAGAAAATCACAGAAAAAAAAGCTTATTTTGCTAATTTTGTACAGTTCTTTGACATTAAATGGAATAGTTGAATGTGTTTTCCCACTACTTAGCAGATTGTAAGTTAAATGATGCATTTTGAATACGTTTTGAAACTCTTGACTGCTTTTATTATTTTGATAAGCGCATTAAATCTTATATATATATATATATATATATATATACTATATATATAATGTGAAAAACTGTACAGAATGTAAGGTGTGTTTTATTTATATTTCTGAACTCGGTTTCATCAAATTAGGTAATATTAGGCTTCTTGTGTTATGAAGTCTCTAGAATACACTACCAGACAAACGTGTTTGAACAGTAAGATTTTTAATGTTTTTTAAAGAAGTCTCTTCTGCTCACCAAGCCTGCATTTATTTGAGCAGAAATACAGCAAAAGCAGTAATATTCTGAAATATTTTTACTATCAGAAATAAAATACAGTTTAACAGATATTCACATAGAAAACAGCTGTTTTAAATAGTAAAAATATTTCAGAATATTACTGTGTTTGCTGTATTTCTGCTCAAATAAATGCAGGCTTGGTGAGCAGAAGAGACGTCTTTAAAACACATCTTACAGTTCAAGAACTTTTGACAGGTAGTGTGTTTGAGGAGACTGTCAGTACCTTGTCCCGGCGGCGTGATGGTGATGGTCTGTCCTGTGAACTCTTCATCGAAATATCTGGTGTCTGTTTCTGAGCTCACCTGCGGTTTAAACGGAGGAACCAGCTGAGGAACACAGAGAAGATGGTCCTCGTCAAGCATTCACACAACACTTCTGCTTCACTACACTGTTAGTGATGTTAACGAAACCTATGACGAAAAATGTTCGTCAACGAAGTTTTCCCCTGATGAAAACGAGACGATAATTAGGTCATGACACGATAACTGAGATTAAATGAACATGCAATATAGTTGACTAAAAAAGACGAGACTAAAATGTAGTTAAAATGTAGTAGTTGTTGAAAAAAAGTGGAGCCAAAACATTTCAGACGGCTGTACAAGACTCTATTATACCAGCGTTCAAGTTTGCGGTTGCCAGATATCAAGAGCTCAAATCCCCCAATCAGAGGCGCCGTGACCTGAAAACACCGACATATAAGCAAGCTAGCGTTCAGCGATCTCTGTTTGAGGTATTCTGCTTAAATGAAAGTGTCCTTCAGCAGTCTGTGTTCTGTATTGTTTGCTGATTGTAACGTTACTTACGCAACCTCTGTGCAGCAATAAGTCTTTTTTGCCGTCGTTTTTAAAAGAGAACATTAATGATATTTGGAATTACTATTAGGAATTTCTCTGTTATAATATTTGAGAGTAGGTTTTTGTTACACCAGCTTTCATAACGTAGACAGTGCGAGTGTATATCTGAAGTCTTTGGTGTTTATTTAGCCTCTAATTGATATCCTGTTATAAATCTGTACACTAACGTTAGACGAGGTGAAATAAACCATGCATACGAGTCGATATTCTATTGATTTGTGCTTATTGGTGAAAGAGCAACTTCTGACTAAATCTAAAAATACATTTCACAAATAACAACAATCATTGCAGTTAAAAGTGAGCAAAATAATCATTTTAAAATCATTTTAACCATTATACAGTAAGAATTAAATATATTACAAAAATGTGTAAGTTTCCACTGACTAAAACTAGACTAAAATGCTCAGACATTTAGTCGACTAGAACTAAAACAGGACAAGTTGACTAAATATGATAAAAACTAAAAGTTACATTTGACACAGGACTAAGACTAAGTGTGTGAGTGTGTGTGTCTGTGTGTGTGTGAGTGTGTGTGTGTGTGTGTGAGAGAGTGAG
>NW_015653470.1:150252-152183 GCF_001515625.1 Sinocyclocheilus rhinocerous | reverse complement strand
GTGTGTGTGTGTGTGTGTGTGTGTGTGTGTGAGTGTGTGTGTGTGAGTGAGTGTGTGTGTGTGTGTGTGTTCACTGCAATAGAGAGTTTTTACCTTCTTCTCGTAAACGTCTTGCCACACAATTCCAGTGAAGAATTTGTGCTGCATGATTTCTTTTGCATCATCCGGGCCGCCGCCTAACCTGAAAACACACAAAACACACACAATCTCCATCATTCATCCATCCACAACATCACATCCGGAGAGTGTGTGAAATATCATGGAGAATATGACTGTGTGTCTGCCAGCACTGCAAAAAATGATCTTCTTACTCTGTATTTTTGTCTTGTGTTCCAGTACAAAACACTGTTAAATCATGATACTTTTACTGATGTAAAATGACAAGATACTTGTTTTCTGAAAAATGAAGCGAGTTTATGCTCCAAACAAAAACAAATATCTGCCAATGGACTCAGAGAAATACAATTGTTTTGCCTTTAAAGTTTTCTTTTCATTTCACATTTTTCAGAAAACAAGATTTCAGAATATTTAGATAAAATATTCCAATATCTAAGTAAGAAACGTCTTTTTTTAAATTTACTGTAATAGTTATTAATATTTTGAATTAGTTTTTATTTTAACATTTTCAATTTTAGTTTTAGTTGAAGATTTAATGTCATTTTTTATGTGTTTTATTAGTTTTATTTATTTATTATTTTTTTAAAATATGTCTAATAGTTTTATTTTTAATTTCATTTTTATTTTAGTTATTTTAGTACTTCAACTTAAACAAAAATAAGTCTTTTTTATGAAAAATGTACCAAAATGAAATGAGTTTATGCTTAAAACAAAAACAAATATCTGCCAATGGACTCAGAGAAATAAAATTGTTTTGCCTTTAAAGTTTTCTTTTCATTCTTTTCATTTTTTCCCCCTCACTTAATTTTGGTACATTTTTCAGAAAACAAGATTTCAGAATATTTAGATAAAAATATTACAAAATCTAAGTAAGAAAAGCAAGATTTTTTTATTTTATTTTATTTACTATAATAGTTATTAATATTTTTAATTAGTTTTTATTTTAACATTTTCCATTTTAGTTTTAGATGAAGATTTAGTGTCATTTTTATTTTTTTTTATTAGTTTTTTTTAAAAATATGTCTAATAGTTTTTATTTTTAATTTCATTTTTATTTTAGTTATTTTAGTACTTCAACTTAAACAAAAATGAGAAATAGTGCCTTGATACAATAAGTAACTGTAGTAAAATAAGTTTTTTATATTTTATTTTATTTCACCTAACATTAATTTTACTTCAAGCAACAATAATTGTTTTTAAAATTTTAGAAAAAGAAAATCCTCTCATGCAACACGAGGATGAAATCTACATTTACTTGAAAAAAAAAAAGACAAGATATTAAGTCTTGTTTTCTGAAAAATATCCAAATGAAGTGAGTTTATGCTTAAAACAAGAACAAATTTCTGTAAATGGTGTCAGAAAAAATAAAACAGCTTAGAATGAAGTAGATTTTTCTGACTCCATATTTGTTCTTGTTTTAAGCATAAACTCACTTCATTTGGATATTTTTCAGAAAACAAGACAATAAGTCCGTCTAGGAGCGAGGTGCTTTGCATGCTGGGATCAGTGTGAGCAGTAGTGTGTGAGTGTGTTGCTCCGCTGACCGTTGTTGGGGGTCTTTCTTGAGCAGGCCTGACAGCAGGGACTTGGCATCGGGCGCGAGTGTTCGAGGGAAGCGGATGTCCTCCATCAGGATGAGCTCAAACAGACGCTCGTGATCCTGGTTATAGAACGGCAGACGACCGCACATCATCTCATACATCACCACTCCCAAACCCCACCAGTCCACCGCACGACCGTAGTCATTATCCTCCAGCACCTGCACACACACACAGGTTTGTTTTTGTGAAAAGTGGGGACATCCCATAGGCGTA
>NW_015653470.1:142738-149830 GCF_001515625.1 Sinocyclocheilus rhinocerous | reverse complement strand
GACACACACACACACACACACACACACACACACACACACACACACACAGACACAGACACACAGCTTCATCAATACATGATGCGGTCTGAGCATCCTTTCTGCTCACAGGCAGCAAATATTGACTAAATGTGGATGCATTTAAAATATACAGTCAAAATATTCATTAAGTCAGCTTGCACTCTTGCAATTTTCTGTCCAATCAAATGCTCTCTAGAATGAGAATGCCCCTCCCCTGAGTTTATTATTATTGATATACTATTACAGTTTTTTAAATTAGTTTTTATTTCAATATTTTTAATTTTAATTTTTAGTGAATTTGTTGTGTGCTTTCTCCATTTTTATAATAATTATTATTATTATTATTATTATTATTTTTTTTATTTTTATTTTTTTTTTTATATGCCTTTATAGTTTTTAGGTTATTTAAATTTCATCATTTTAGTTCATTAACTAAACAAAAATTTGCAAAGTTGCCTGAAATTTATTTAAGCTTATTACATTTAATTAAGCGTTGTGAATCTGTGGTTTTTAGTTCATATACATGCTAAAACATGGACACATTTAAAATATACACTGCAGAAAATGATTTTCTTACTTAGTATTTTGTCTTGTTTTCCAGTACAAAAATCTAAATACATTTACTTGACAAGTGAAATTACAAAAGATATTAAGTCTTGTTTTCTGAAATGTTTATCAAAATAAAGTGAGTTTATAATTAAAACAAAACAAACACGTGCCAGTGGGGTCACAAAAAGCAGCTTAATTTAAAGATAAAAAATAAAATTTTATTTTTCCGACCCCATTGTTTGGATATTTGAGTTTTTTATATTTTATTATTTATTTATTTTTGTAGTGTACTATTATAGTTATTAATATTTTGAAATAATTTTTAAAAAATTTCATTTTGGTTTTAGATTAAGTTGTAGTATAATTTTTATTTGTTTTTAATGTCCAATTTTTTTTATTCATTTTTATTTTTAGGTGTTTTGGTACTATTTTAGTAAATAACATTTTTAAATATTGCCTTGCTACTGTGACTATATATATATATATACATACACACAAACACACAGTATGTACACAGTGTGTGTGTGTGTGTGTATATATATATATATTTTTTTTTTCTTTTTTTCCAAGTAACAAAAATAGTTTTTACGGTTTTAATTTTCATTTATGCTAACTATTATGAACCTAAACCAGCCTCTCACTAGCATTGGCAGTAGTAAATAGTGGTAAATCATGGTAAATAACGGTTTACCCAGAGTGATGTCAACTAAAGAATGTCAGCTACTGTAGTTAAAACAAAGGAAAAAACCTAATTGTGTTTTCAGCTAGAGTTGCTCAGTCAGAGTAACATCCAGCTCTCTGATGGTGTTTGAAATGAAGAGCGCTGTAATAATATGTGTGTGTGTGAGTGTGTCTGTGTGAGTGTGTGTGAGTGTGTGAGAGTGTGTGTGTGTCTGTGTGTGTGTCTGTGTGAGTGTGAGTGTGAGCCCTGATCAGGAGATGGACCATAGAATTGAGCCGAGGTCTGTGTGTGTGTATATGTGTGTGTGTGTGTTATGGGAATCCCGCGGCGAGTCACGGGGAGAGAATGACTCAGTAGTAAGGTGACGCCGCGGAGCTGCTAGAGTTACTGAGTGCTGTCTATTTCCAGCGCCGCGGTCATGTGACTCAGACAGCTGGGCCTGCAGCTGAAGACCAGCACAGCTGTGAAGCCCGGGAGCCGGCGCTGGTCTTCAGCTGGACTGAGTGAACAGCTGTAAACACGTCCAAACGGCACAGCGCTGACGCCAACAGACGCATTTCCATCACAGCGTCAACTCAACTCATAACCCAACAGCACAGCTCCAGACATCAGCGCTGAAAACCGCACACAAAACAAAATAAAATACATTTATATAAGTATTTATTTTTTTATTTATAAAAAAATATATACATTTATTTTTTTTTCCAAGTAATTGTTTATAAGAAATGGTAATATATTAAAAATAATTAAATTAAGTATTTTTAAATAACAATAATTACATTCTTTAATTCCAGAAGTTGCAAGAACTGAATTTTATAGGCATATTTTTATAGTTTTTATTAATAATATTATTTACTCACAAATTCTCAACTATTTCTATCTATAATTTATATATTATAGAGCTTGACATAGCTAGATAAAATGTATATATTCAATATAGAAATTTCCATGACTTTTTCATATTTTGCATACACTTGCAGGTCTAGAAAACTTTAAAAAAAATAATTTTTAATTCCCTCATATATCCATATTATTTTAGTATCATTAATATACTATTATAGTTTTTGTTAATATTATTTTTATATACAAGGTTTTACTTTAAATTTAAAGTTTTAGTTATTTTGTTGTGTGTTCTTGTGATTTTTATTCTTTTTTTAATGTCACTTTAGTTTTTAATGATTTTTTTATGCATTAGTTTTATTTTTTTAGTTTTAGTTATTTTAGTTACACTAAATCAAAATTAGAAATGTTGCCTTGGCAACTTAGTGAATTAAAATAAGTTTACGATTTTTAGATTTTATTTTATTTCAAATAACACATTTTTTTTTAGTTTTAGTTTTATAGTTTTGGTCTTGTAATTACTGATAATAACTCTGCTCAGTGTCATCACATGATTTCTGTCTGGAAAAGGTTCACGCTGTCCATTTTTCTGGAGTCAGCGGTGCATGTAAAACCCGTTCGGCTCTTTTCTGGCCGGTAGCAGCATTCCAGCTCCACACACACAACAAGCTCATTGTTTACAGCGGAACAACCTGCAACACAGGCCGGGCCCCAATCCAGAGGAGCCACTCGTCGCCATGGCAACACCCCCGTCTCTCGGCCCGGGCTGTGTTGTCATGTCAACATGGGGATTGAACTGAAGTTGCTGGGACGAGGAGAGAGAGAGAGAGAGAGAGAGAGAGAGACAGAAAGAGAGAGAGAGAGAGAGGGACAGGTGACACGGGACGTCCCACTTGAGCAATTCAGCCAAAAACCTGTATGACTTTTACATGCATTGCTTTTAAGCACGCATATATGTAATTATTTTTATATATAAATACAAAATTTTAATATATATTTTTATTTTTATACAATTTTAGTCTTATTGTTATTTTAAATAATACTAATATTAATAATAATAACAAAAATAATATAAAAATAATATAAATAAAATTATCACATCAAATGTTTTATTTATATTTTTAAATATTTAAAATATTTTTAATACATATTTATTTATTTTTTATTGTTTTATTTTAAACAATACTAATATTATTTACTTACTTTTATTTTCTTTTATATTTATTTATGTCCTCCGCTGCTCTTTTGCAGGCATTATTTTTCAGCGTGTAATTAGTTTTACGTATAAATATTTGTTTAATATATATTTTTATTTCTAATAAAATTTTAGTCTCATTGTTATTAATTTTTTATGGTATTTAATTGAATTTATTGTTATTTATAACAAATACAATAAAATAATAATATAAATAAAATAACATAAAATGTATCAAATTAAATGTTTAATTTTTATTTAAAATATATTTTTTAATTTTTATTTTTTAAGTCTTTTTTTTTTTTTTAATAATACTAATATTACTTCTTTATTGACATTTATTTTCTTTTAGATTTTTTTATGTCTTCTGCTGCTCTTCTGCACGCAGTACGCTCCAAACATCACTAAAGCATTATTAGCAAATGTTTCTCAAACGTATGACTTCAGAAAACGAATATAGCGCACAAGACATATGAACTACTGTTATGATGCCTTCATGCTCTTTATTTCGTCAATTTGGGAGCTTTTACAGAAGAGATACTGCTAAACATCTTTAGTGTTTAACATGAAAAATTAAATTACATGTGTTTTAAATAATTACAGAATTAGCAATTTTGGGCAATTTCTCATGAAACATTTGTCACTGTTTAAGTGAACGTTCATGGAAATATTCGGGTTATATTTAACCACAAAATGCAAAAAAAAAAAATAAATAAAAATCAATCAATTAAGAATTATATTATAGAAAATACAGACTTTTAAGTGTTGTTTTGTATTGTGCCATTATTTTTCAGCCTGTATAAACATAATTATTTTTATTTAAAATATAAAAATAGTCCATTATTTCAGGGATTCCCAAACTTTTTTGTCAGCTGAACCCCGCTGAGGGACAATATTTACTTGAAGTTAATATTTTAATAATTTAGCAACACATTTTAACATTTAGCATCAATTTAAATTATGAATTATTATTATTATTATTAAATTATCATGAACTAGGCTTCGTCAGTTGATGAAAAGCTAAAAATGTATTTAAAAATATTTTTAAAATATATATATAAAAGTCAAATAGTTATAATATTAACTTAATATTAACTTACTGAAATACCTTGGGGGTACTTCAAAATTATTTGTAATATTTAACAACTATTTAAAAGATTCATTATTTAAATTATTAGTTACTTTACTTAAATGTTAAATATTTTATGATTTAATTAATTATTAGGTTTTTATAATCTCACAAACCTGCAGTTCCACTTTATAGGAATAGACTATTAAAATCAAATCAGATCCCAGACAACATAAGAGACATCAATTTACAGTATCGAGAAGTAACATATCCCAAAATAAAAAAAAATAGTTACTACATACTAACCCTAAAACTAAACCTTTTTTTGCATTCTTACAACAATGAAACACTATTTATGGCCACACACACACACGCACACGCGCGCAGTCCCCAGCAGAGGGCAGAGTTCAGCACGCTTCACAGGGTGTTCGGGCCCCGTTGTCCCTTGATATCATGTGCTGTCGTGGGCAGCTGTGAGCGTCAGCTGGATCAATTTTATTTAAAAAATCTATTTTTTATATTATTTAAGATATTTTTAAACAATACTATTATTATTATTATTATTAATAATAATAAATAATAAAACAATGATAAAATGATAATAAAACAAAATACAACGAAAAAAATATATATATATATATTTTTTTTAAATGAATCTCATCAAATACTATCATGATGCATATTTGTACTTTACACTTTCTTTGAATATTGGTTTACATTTAACATCCCATAATTCGTGTTTCCCACCTTCTATCACAGGTTTGAGATGTATGATGACAAGCTAATAATTACTTAAATAATGATTTAAAATTGATATAAATAATTGAAAAATAAAAAAGTCAAAACAAAAAATGTACTAAAAAATATTAAATATTTTATTCGTTTACCTGCATGTCATGTGACCATTAACCGAATCAGAGAATGATGCAAACATGCAAGAGTGCTGCTGAATTATTGAAATATTAACTTGAAGGTGCTCGGCTGATGAGATAATTTGGGAATCGCTGCACTGGAGATTAAAGAGGCTCTTGATGATTCCTGACAGCTTCTTCCGATCACTACACTGCTTCTGTGACGGGTCTGGTGTGGTTTTTCTCACCTCAGGAGCCAGATACTCTGGAGTCCCACAGAAGGTCTTCATGGTGGCTCCGTCTGTGATTCCCTCCTTACACAAGCCAAAGTCAGTGATCTTTATGTGACCGTCTTTATCCAGCATCAGGTTTTCCAGCTGAGAGAGACAACGATAGAAAACATTTCAGCTGTCATCATCTAATAACAGTGACTGTCAACTTTCATCATATTTCCTCCAAATACATTTCTGAAAAACACTGAATCAAACCAACCACATCACACCACTTCACAGCAACTAAATCCATCAATAAAAAGATAAAGAAATGAAAGAAATAAATGTATACATTTAAATGAAGAAATAAATGGTAAAAAAAAAGTAAATATATAAATAAAAATATAATATAAATGGCATAATACAATATAATATAAAACAAAATATAAATAAATAAATATTAAATTAATTAATAAACTGTAAACAAATACAAAGTAAATAATAAATAACTAAATAAAAAAGTAAAAGTGAATATATAAAGAGGTAAACAAAAACCTAATAAAATAATTAAAAATAGCAAAAATGTAACTAAATAAATAAATATTTTTAAAATAATTAAAAGTAAATAAAATGAAAAGTAAATATAAAAAGCAAATTAAAAAGTAAATAAATAAATAACAAAAGTAAATGAATATATAAAAAGTAAAAAAATTAAAAGTGAACATATAAATAAGTAAATAAATATAAAGCAAATAAAAATATATTAATTTTTATTTAATAAATAATTAAATAATTTGATTCTTATTAAATAAATAGTAAATAAATAAATAAATAAATAAATACATACATTCATACACATACATACATAGATTTCGAGTTTGAATTTTACACTGTGGCACTTAACCTCCAAACTCTTGAAATGTTTACTCAAACACTCAGTTGTAGTAAATTACTCTAAATTCAGTTCTTCTCAATGATTTTCTGTGGTTTTGTCCCTCCGTCTTCTATTTTTCAGAGCAGCTGATGATCTGACCTGGCTTGTGTTGTGTTCTTGTGATGTGGTCCTGCTACAGCGGCACTTTCATGAACCCGAGCGTCAGAAACAGAGAGAAAGCAAAGCACTGTTTCTGCTGACCTACAGGATCATCATCATCTGGACAACGTCACACAACACACTCCAAATCTGACATCAATATACTGTACATACTGTACACACACACACACACACACACACCTGTCATCACACCGCAACTCTACTAAACATTAATGCACCAACTATGTCCGATAGAATTACATTCATGCATTATATTACTTGATGACCGAATAGCTTATTAATAATAATAATAATAAATGTATTCATTTATTGAACACAGACTGCCTTTTTTTTTGTTATCGGCATTTTATAAAAGCATTCAGTCAAAGCTGCTTTAAGAACACAAGTTTGAAATGTTATTATACTAAATACAAATAATTTTTTGGACATTTAAGATTTGTTTTGTATTGTGGCATTATTTTTATTTATTTAAAAAAATTAAAGTTGCTTTGTTATTTTAATTATTTAATTAATAATAATAATAAACAAAAATTATACATTTTTATGAAAAATCTAAAAATAAAAATATTTATTTACATTTTATTTTATTTCACTTAACATTTATTTTAAGTAATTATATTTA
>NW_015653470.1:140001-142687 GCF_001515625.1 Sinocyclocheilus rhinocerous | reverse complement strand
ATATTTATTTATTTACATTTTATTTGATTATAATTTATATAAAATTTTATTTATATTATAGTTTTTGTTTTATTTTTATTTTATGATGCATACTTGTACTTCACAAGTTAATTAAAATACAATTTCTTCTCATTTGATTTTATCTTGTGATCAGGACATTACATTAATGCACTATATTACTTGGAATATGAACGTAATTATTTTTATTTAAAAATATATTTTTTAAAATCAAAGTCTTACTGATATTTCAAATAATACACACATAAATGGTTATAATTATAAAAATAAATATATAAAAATTATTTATAAATTAATATATTATTATTATTTATTAAAATCCTTTATTATTTTTTATTATATCAATATATTTTGTATATCTATGCATATACTGTAATGCAAAAAAATCTCATTATAATGCATTAAAAAAAGCTTAAAATGTAAAGTAGTAATACATCATGGTAATCTTTGTCGTACTGTCTTTAATTTACAGCAATTTAATTATTATAGTCATTTTTTGTCAAAAATTAAAAAGCGCACATTGACGCTGCAGTTTGGGTGGAAAATGTGCTGAACTGTGTAAAACATGACCTGCACGTGTTTTTGTGAGACTCATCCATAAGTGACTCCCGTAATAATAGATGGTTTATTAATGACTGAAGATGCTTTAGAGGAGTCACTGCAGATATACAGATGAGCTCCTGACCTTCAGGTCCCTGTAGACCACGTTTCGCTCTGAATGCAGGTAATCCAGCGCAGACACGATCTCGGCTCCATAGAAACGCGCGCGATCCTCCGAGAAAACCCGATCCCGAGACAAGTGGAAGAACAGCTGCGGGAGAAAGGAGTGCGGGAGCGATTAAAGCATCAGATCACTGTAAACCAGCTCGTCTGATGAGATCCTCTCCTCTCCTCCGTTTGCGTACTCCATGACGAAACACAAGCGGTCGTGGGTCTGGAAAGAGTATTTCAGACCCTAAACAAACACAAACAACCATGTATTAAATCATCAGGATAACAAATAATTACATATTTATATATATATACACTACCAGTCAAAAGTTTTTAAACAGTAAGATTTTTAATGTTTTTTTAAAGAAGTCTCTTCTGCATTTATTTGATCAGAAATACAGCAAAAGCAGTAATATTCTGAAATATTTTTACTATTTAAAATAACTGTTTTCTATGTGAATATCTTATATATATATATATACATATATACATACATACATACATACATACTGTATAATATTTTTTTTTCTTGTTTTCCAGTACAAATATCTAAAAATTCATAAATCAATATACATTTACTGGAGATGCAAAATGACTGCAAAATGGCACAATAAATATTCTTTTCTGAAAAACTGATCAAAATGAAGTAAGTTTATGCTTAAAACTTAATGCTTAAAAAATCTGCAAATGAGGTCAGAAAAATCAACAAATTCAAAGAGAAAACAAATGTGTTTTTCTGACGCCATCAGGAGATATTTGTTCTTGTTTTAAGCATAAACTCACTTCATTTTCATAAACTTCTCAAGTAAACGTGTCTTGATTTAAGAATGTTCAGATACACACAACATTTATTAAACAGTCCCTCCAGGATTTCGTAATCTTTATGCTCAAAACGACTGATTTTGTGGTGGTATTTTCCAGAAATTTGCGATGTTTTTTAATAATTAGCATAGCACATTTACCATTTTATAAATTATGTTAGATACAGTCATGCATGACACAAAGAACAAACAAACTGCATAAAGTTTATTTTGAAAAGAAACAAATGACAACAGGATAAATAAGTGCAACATAAAGATAAACGGCGCTTTCTATTTCTGCTGCTGCTGTTATTGTTGTTTCATTAATATTAAGGACAGCAGACCGACAGTAATGCACAGATCCGGTACTGACACACATCCCAAACACGTCAAAACGAATTGCACACTTTGTGTTCACATGAATACTCGCTAGACGGATTTTGGTAAGCGCACGAAACACAAATCCGCAGGCAATCTGACTACTAATTGAGTTCTCTTTCGTGGTATACAGCGCTTTTACTAACTCTTTTTATTACTAGCAAGCATGTCATACTTTTTATTTTGTAATTCATCCATGTTTCTTAATCGCTCTAACGTGTTAACCACCAGAGTCCATATAAATTAAACTCCACTCCGTGTTTGGGAGAATATCGGCATTCGGTTTTAAAGGGACAGCAGCCTAATTTAGTTGCTGTTGTATGTCATGTTAATGTTAATCAAGCAACAAAAGAAAGAGAGAAAATCACTCACTGCTCTTGACTGAATGACTTTAGTAACCCTAATAAGGATTAATCTAAATTTATTGATATGTCTGCTTGAAAGAATGCATATTATATAGTGGTTGGCCGATATATCGGCATTTTTCAAATATCGGCATCGGCCGATACGTTTTTCTGTTTGGCCGATGCGTTCGAGGTGGGCCGGTGCTTTTTGACGGCGGGCCGGACTTTTATTTTGACGGCGCTGAGAGCACACACCGCTCACATTCTCCCTCTTGTTCGCTGTCGTCGTTAACAGTTCTGTCTAATAGGGATAGAAGTCTGTCTAATAATCTGACATAACTGTTAAACAAAGGATTTGAAATGTATACAAAAAGTATTATAACAATTGCTTTTATATTATTAGTAATAGAAAGGCAAACATTATAATACTTTCTC
>NW_015653470.1:137396-139908 GCF_001515625.1 Sinocyclocheilus rhinocerous | reverse complement strand
TTTGTATCCTGCACGATCGCGTGTTCTCTGCGTGACTTTCGGTCCGTGCGAATTGAATGCTTTAAACATTAAATTCGTGATTTCAAATTATGCTGCGCTTTATACATTTACCCACTGTCATATTCATGTGATATAAATACAATTATATCGGCTTTATATCGGCCACCCTGCTTTCCAGATATCGGCATCGGCTGTCAAAAAACTAATATCGGTCGACCACTAATATTATATAAACATTGGTATTTAAGTGAAAGGAGGACCATGTTCTTGTTTCTTTATGAGAAGTGGTCGTTTTATGCGTATTTGGCGCCACCTATTGTTGTGGGTGTATTATTGACATGTCAAAGTCTAGACCCTGAATATAAGACGACCGCGTTTTTTCAGATGTATTTCCAAGAAAAAAATATCGTCTTATATTCGGGACAATACGGTAATTACATTTACTCCAATACTTTACAACTCTGCTGCTGTTATTCTGCTGAACTCTAAAGCACACAGTGTGGATGATACACAGACCGAGGAGAGGACGAGGAGGATGAGGAGGGTCTCACCGTGAGGAAGGGGTGTTTGGAGTTCTGCAGCACACGGTTCTCTGCGAGTGTGTGAGCCACTTCATCCTGAAACACGCCACACACAGCCACTCGTTCCCATCAAATCACACAGTGATGTAGTGATCAAACATGTGACAGCAATACAAACTCCACTTCTTGAGCCATGCTCTTAAACATCTTCTGAACATTTACGGAATAACTTTTTTCTTCCACTCTGAATAGTGCATCAAAATTATTATATAAACTTGTTTTATTTAAAAAAAAAATTAACAAATTAAAAATAGGCCCTGCATAGTGTCTTATGTCAATTTTATTTAGGTATTAAATTCAATCTTATGTAAATATTATTTATATGAGTTTTTATTTTTCTGGGTTCATTTAATTTTAGCTATTAATCAAAAAATTGCATGTCAAATGAATTGAAATCATGAAAACGTATGCAATTTAACAACAATCGGTTAAAAGTTTAACAAAACAAACATTTTTAGGGCACTATGAAATGCATTTTATTTTTTTCCAAAGTCTGTTTTATTTTCCTCAAAGTTTAAAATATTTTGGATTCTGTTTTTTTTTTTTTTTCCATTTTTAATTACATTTTTTCCATTTTAATGGTTCAATTAAATGTTAGTATTCCAAAAGCATGTCTAATTAATTGAAATCATGAAACTTATACAATTTTACAACAATTTTGTTGAGTTAAAAAATAAGAGCCCTCTGAAATATGATTTATTTTTTCCTCTTTTATTTTTATTTTTTCCTTTTTTCTATTTCCATTTAAATTTTTCATCTTAGTTTAACCACTGGCTAAATTAAATTTTAGCAATAAAAAAGCATGTCTAATTAATTGAAATCATGAAACATTTACAATTTAATACAAATGAGATTTTTAGAGCCCTATAAAATTTGCTTTATTTTTTCCCCCCAAATTCTGTTTTATTTTCCCCATATTCTACGTTTTCCATGTTAATTTTTCTGGATTCTGTTTTAATGGCTTAATTAAATTTTAATAATAATTAAAAAGCATGTCTAATCAATTTAATTCATATAACTTTAACAATTGTATAACTTATTAACATTTTTACAATGAATGGCCCTATGAAAAGTTTTATGTTTCCAGAAATTAAATTTTTCTGGATTGATGATTTAATACAAATGTATTATCAAAAAACGGCGGTAATCAAATGAATGCATAAAAAAACTAACAATTTAATTAATCTTTTAAAATATAAACAAATGAAACTTAACAATTCCTTTTATTTTTACCAAACAAAGTGTTGCACAACAGAGGTTTACTGTTAAAATTAAAACACGGAAGAAAAGTTGTGTAATATTCCTTAAAAATATATATAGTTTTATCAGTCAAGTATGTCTGCACTTTTTATTTGTATGTCTGTATTGTATTATTTTTTAACATTTGATGCTTTAATGAGGCTTAGACCGCATTTGAGACACAGATAATGCAAAAACTACATACATATAACTTTAAACACTATTTCAGGAGAAATGCGTTTCCATTTGTCAATAAAATAATGATTATAAAACAGAGAGTTCCGGTGCTTGATTCTGATTGGCTGAGCCGCGTTCGAAGCTGTTGTAAATGACTCTACAAAGTAACACACACCTTTGTTTACTTCTGTGTGTTGCTCGGCAACCACTTTGTTGCAACCACAACTGTTTCTGAGGAGCTACATTGTTTGGTGGAAGAATACTGTTTTTATTAATATCACTACACTTTATTTGCTCTGTTTTATTTTGTGAAACCTTACTACGTATATGGAATAACCGTTTTATAAAAGCAATAAGCCCCGTGAAGCCGTGGTTTACAGTGAATTTATAACAGCTAAGCAGCATTGTTAAGTATGACGTGAAGCGGAGTCTAAAACATTCTTAGCTGTTATAAATGTACTGTAAACCACGGCTTCTCGGGGCTTATTGCTTTTATAAAACGGTTATTCCATATA
>NW_015653470.1:127163-135566 GCF_001515625.1 Sinocyclocheilus rhinocerous | reverse complement strand
CCCGTGAAGCCGTGGTTTACAGTGAATTTATAACAGCTAAGGGGGTTTTAGGCACTCCACAACGCACCCTAGCTGTTATAAATTCACTGTAAACCACGGCTTCACGGGGCTTATTGCTTTATCAAGCACTGAAAAAGATGTTTAGAAGATCTTTAAGACCATTGCAGACGAAACAGCACTCAAAATAATGTCAGAAACACTAATGTTTCTTATCTTTGCATTTTCCCCATATTCTAAGTTTTCCATCTTCATTTTTTTCTGGTTCAATTCTGTTTTAATGGTTTAATTAAATTTGAATAATAATCGAAAAACATGTCTAATCAATAAAATTTATATAACTTTAACAATTTTATAATGTATTAACATTTTTACAATAATATGGCCCTATGAAATGTCTTATGTTTTCAGAAATTCTGTGTTTTAATTTTTTTGGATTGATGATTTAATCCAAAATCATTATTCAAAATCAAAAACTGTAGTATTCAAATTAATGCATTAAAAATGTGACATTTAATTCATCTTTTAAAACATAACCAACTGAAAATTAACAATTCCTTTTATTTTTGAGCAAAAAGTTTAGCGCCGCTAAAGAGGTTTACAGTTAAAATTAAAACATGTTAGAAAAATTCTGTGATATTCCTTTAAAAATATATAGTTTTATCAGTCAAGTATCTCCAACATTTCCCTCCACATCAAACCGATCCTTCAGTGATGAGTTTAGAAGATCTTTAACTCCACTGCAGACAAAACAGGGCTTAAAATCAGGTTAAGTACACTAATATTTCTCATATTTGTACTCACTTTGGCTACAATCACTTCTTTCTTGAGGATTTTCATGGCGTAATATTTTCCTGTTGCTTTCTCCTTCACCAGAATCACCTTCCCAAAAGTGCCTTTTCCCAGCAGTTTGAGGTATTCGAAGTCATGCATAGTCTGAAACACACACCAGCGGTCAACAAACACCTGCAGGAGCTTAATATTACTATATCATAAAGAATAGAGTCTGTGAAGATATAAGCAGTGTGTTTGTACCACTTTGAGCCGAGGTTTGGTCAGAAACATCTCCATGTCCATGTGTTCTGGAGACGCGTCCATCATCTCCTCCTCTTGTTTCTGCAGACTGTCGGACACCGTCTGGATGGCTTTGGTCCATTCCTCTCTACACAACAACAACACAAACATGCAAACGAACGTCTCTTCTCTGCATTTTGCACTGCAGATATTATTGGCTTTTATGACAAACTGCTTGTGATATTCCTTTATAAGTAGCTTGGATATTATCGTAAGCTAATGAAAATATTTAGTAGCATTTATCTGATTTTACTAAACAACAGTACACCTACAACTAATTTATTTCAGTCTAGTTTATTTTTATTTATTATTTTTCTATATTTATTTAAATGTGCATAAATTTATATATAATTTTATTAGAATTTTTTGATTTTACAATTTTTTTGTTTGAATTATATTTATTTTATTTTAATCAGATTAATTATATTAAATTCAAGAAAATCCAATATTTTTTATACAATTTTTCAACAAATACATGATTTTTTCAAATATATATTTTTACTTATTTAAATTTGTGTGTATATATATATATAAATTTATTTAAATGTGTATATTTATATATAATTTATTTCATTTCAGACTAGTTCATTTTTATTCATTATTTTTCTATATTTATTTAAATGTGCATACATTTATGTAATTTTTTTAATGCTTTTATTACTTTTTGTTTGAATTATATTTATTTTATTTTAATCAGATGAATTTTATCAAAGTTCAAGAAAATCTAATATATTTTTTAAGAATTTTCAAAAAATACATTATTTGTCCAAATATATATTTTACTTATTTATTTAAATGTGTATATTTATATTCAAGTTATTTCATTTTTTCTTTTACTATTTATTGTTTTTCAGATTAAAGTTCAAAATATTTTTTTTTTAAATCAACAAATGCATGATGTTTCCAAATATATAATAATTTGTATATTAATGCAAATGTCCATATATTTATATATAATTCATTAATTTTTTTATTTACATTTTTGCTTTTTTTTTGCTTTTGCTTTTTTTTTTCAGTTGAATTATATTTAAAGTAAAAAAAAAAACATTCAACAAATACATGATGTTTACAAAGTCAATGAGTAATGGTGTTTATCATGATCTCAATATTGACCAAAGTAATAGTGATTATTTATTTTGCTGTAATCAATCAGCCTTAAGTGACAGATGACGTTCAAATTTATTTATATATAATTTATTTCATTTCAGACTAGTTCATTTTTATTCATTATTTTTCTATATTTATTTAAATGTGCATACATTTATGTAATTTTTTTAATGCTTTTATTACTTTTTGTTTGAATTATATTTATTTTATTTTAATCAGATGAATTTTATCAAAGTTCAAGAAAATCTAATATATTTTTTAAGAATTTTCAAAAAATACATTATTTGTCCAAATATATATTTTACTTATTTATTTAAATGTGTATATTTATATTCAAGTTATTTCATTTTTTCTTTTACTATTTATTGTTTTTCAGATTAAAGTTCAAAATATTTTTTTTTTAAATCAACAAATGCATGATGTTTCCAAATATATAATAATTTGTATATTAATGCAAATGTCCATATATTTATATATAATTCATTAATTTTTTTATTTACATTTTTGCTTTTTTTTTGCTTTTGCTTTTTTTTTTCAGTTGAATTATATTTAAAGTAAAAAAAAAAACATTCAACAAATACATGATGTTTACAAAGTCAATGAGTAATGGTGTTTATCATGATCTCAATATTGACCAAAGTAATAGTGATTATTTATTTTGCTGTAATCAATCAGCCTTAAGTGACAGATGACGTTCAAATTAAATCACGTAATGTTTTGGATGTTAAAATACTTCTTGTTTCTCAGTTTAATGTTGTTATTTTGTTATCATTAATGTGATACTATTATAGTTTTATATTTTCTGTTTTCATTTTAATTTTAGTTAAGGATTTAGCAATTTTGTGTGTTTTTTACATTTTTATTAGTTTATTATGTAGCTTTTATTAATTTTTATTTCAGATTTAGTTTTAATTATTTTAATTAGTACATCAAGTTGCACTAAATGAAAATGAGAAATGTTGTCTTGGCAACTAGCTGAAATAAAATTTTATTTTTTTAAATTTTATTTTATGCAATGCAATGCAATGCAGGGCAAATGTTTTTTTATGGTTATAGTTTTAGCCAACGATAACCCTGGTACTTGCACACTAGTTTCTCTGTAAATTAAACTGAATGTCTGAGCACTTCATAAGGAGCAGGAGGAGCAGGTATGCAGGTGTGAGTGTGTGTGTGTGAGAGTGTGTGTGTGTGTGTGTGTGTTGTGTGTGTGTGTGAGAGTGTGTGTGTGTGTGTGTGTGTGTGTGTGTGTGTGTGTGTGTGGAGAGTGTGTGTGCATGTGTGTTTGCTTTTATCTCCCCATTTTAGCTGCCTCTCATGGAAAGTCTCGCACACAATAATTGCCTGACCTTTACAGCAGTGGCATTGTCTCATTAAGGCTGATGGATAATGATAGCGCCTCTGCCGAACGTGAACCTCGCTGATAATGAAACAACAGAGCAGCCACGCCGCTCCATCTGGGGTCGTCAAATCATCGGCAGTCAGGAGGCATGTTCCCCGTCCTCTCCTCTATACGAGCCCTGCTGTGAGTGTGTGTGTGTGTGTGTGAGAGAGTGAGTGTGTGTGTGTGTGTGTGTGAGTGTGTGTGTGTCTGACCGCTCCTCAGGACTCTCCACATGGAAGGTGCGCTCAATGACAGTGGTCCACTGCAGGCAGCGTATGATGAATGTGTTGGGTTTGGGCCGCTCCGTCTTCATCAGCTGACACTCTGGACACATCCAGGGAAAACCACACCAGAGACACGGACAGCGAGAGAAATGACGGCAGCAATCATTTATCTTTATCTGAGTGTTTCTCCAGCACTACATTACACACACTCAGTAGGGAGCGGCGAACAGCTGCACTGCGCTTCACTCCGCACACACTCACATGCAAACCTCATACAAGATTCAATATATGATGCACTTTAAAAGAGAAAATCTGAATGAAAACAGAAGCTAAAACCTATTGACAGCATGCCACAAAACATCATTTCAACTGGCTCCTCAGAATGAGTGAGATGGAAACAAACATGAGGCTTTCTAAAGGCCTTTTTGAATGAATGAATGATGTCCATCTAAAACTAAACATCTAAAATTAGCACGTTAATTAAACGCCTGCATAAATTTTGCACGCTGACAATTATTCAAATTTTCTTTCAATAATCGACATAAATATTGTGTGTAATAATAATAAATGAAAATGTTATGTAGTCTTAACGTTTGCTCACGAGATTATTTTGCAATGTTAGAAATTAAGTTTTATATCTAAAAGGTTGGCGAGATGCAAATTTTTTTTAATATTTTGAATTTTATTTTTATATTTTCTGTAACTAAAAATTCACTTTAATTTTTGTTACAGTTTTAGTAATTGTGTTGTGTTTTTGTCATATATATAAACTTTTTTTTTTGTATGTCTGTATATTTTTTTATTTATGAGATTCAGTTTTAGTTATTTTAGTACTTCAACTTAAACTAAATGAAAATTAGAAATGTTGTCTTGGAAACTAGCTTTTACTAGCTTTTTTAAAACAAGTTTTAATTTTTTTTTTAATATTATATTTTATTTCTGTTAATGTTTATTTTGTTTAAAGTACCAAAAATGTATTTAAAAAAAAAAAGGTTTTAGTTTTTGTTAACAAACATAAAGTCTAGTTTTCCAGAACCATATTTAAAACGATTTTTTAAAACTATTTTTAGCTTGACATAATCTTAAAAATGCAAAGCTCATGGCAGAAGACGTCAGAAACACAGCAAGATTTGATTCAATGGCCAAATGCATTCATCTTTAAAAAAAAAAATGCATGTTGATTATACACTGCCAGTCAAAAGTTTGGAATAATTATGATTTTTTAAAATTGTTTTTAAAAGAAGTCTCTTCTGCTCACCAAGGCTGCATTTATTAGACCAAAAACACATTAAAAATAGTAAAATATTATTACAATTTAAAATTGCAGGTTTTTATGTCAATATATGTTAAACTGTAATTTATTTCTGTGATGCGCAGCTGTATTTTCAGCATCATTACTCCAGTCTTCAGTGTCACATAATCTTCAGAAATCATTCTAAAATGCTGATTTGAGATTTCTTTCAGAATTTTCTGTGACTTTGCATAATAATCAACAGTAATACTGTGTGTAATAAAGTAATAATGTTGTTTAGTCCTAGCATTTACTCACAAGGGTGTTTTGCGAGGTTAGAAAACAAGTTTGACATCTAAAAAGTTGTTGCAAACTTCATGCGGCCAATCTGATATTGACAATCAATATATCCCGCGTCTGCTTTCCTTTCACACACGGATGCCTCTGCGATTCAAACGGGAATGTCATCAGTTGTTAAAACCTCAAACTTGCTGCCGAAATAAGCAGCGTCTGTGTTCTCTGCCCTCAAAAGTGCTCACTCAAAGAGGAAAACTTACGCTTTCAGCGCCACAAAGCACAATCGCCTCCAATATCCAGCAGCGATTCTGCCAGCGCTTTCCCGCAAACATATGTCGCAGAGACAGCGTGGAGGAGACATGTGTCACGCAAGAGGCCTGTCGACGAGATGGAGGACCCGGGTGAGACCACCACTGAGATCCAACGCTTCAACCCGAGCCTCCATCAGCGGCGAGATAAATAATGAGGATCAGCCACTTAATAACCACTATATTTCACAAGTGTCAGGGAGGAAGCGTTCTCTTGAACAAACATTATGGCTGTCTAATTAGTCTGTTCAATCATCTCAACAGTTTTCGCAGCGATGGCGGGGCTTCTTCACTGAATTCTGCTGAGGTGCGACTGGAGGAGACGGCCCGGATGCGTTTAATATGCTTTGCACGTCCCTCGAGGAAACAGAAAACTGTTTGAGTTGATGGAGGTCAGATGGAGGAACTAGTAGAAGAATATCATCAAGTCCAGTCATGCATCATATATTAACTTAAGCATGCACGAAATACACAGCGATCGGGTTTATGTTTACACTATATTTATTGTCGCTTTTCGTTTCCGTCTATTTAAGATAACTTTGCCGCAACTTTAGTCTTGTATCTATATAATGCATTTTTAACTCTTTAAAGTGTCATTTATCAAACTAAATGTCTAATATGCATTAATTTGTTTTTAAATAGTTTATAAAAAAAACACCAACCGTGTTGCAAATGAACCTGAAATTATATATTTAACTTAAGCATGAAACTTAAGTCATAACTTAAGTCATATAATGCATTTTTAACTCTTTAAAGTGTCATTTATACATTTTTTAACAAAATGTCTAATATTTATAAATTTTTTTAAAAATAGTTTAATAAAAAAAACACCTACCCATGTTTCAAATTAACCTGAAATTATATATTTAACTTAAGCATGCATGAAACACACTGCAATCAGTTTTATATTTACAATATACTGTATTTAATTATTGCTTTTCATTTCCGTCTATTAAAGATGTGTTAAAACTTTGCCGCCACTTTGGTTGAATATCCAAATTGTTTTTAACTTATTTAAAGTGTTATTTATCAAACAAAATGTCTAATATGCATTCATTTTATAAAAAAAAAACTACCTGAAAGTATACACTTAAATAAAGCATTCATAAAATATAACATTACTGTAATATCTAAATAATGCATTGTTTTTAACTCATTTAAAGTTTCATTTATCAAACAAAATATGCATTATATGCATTAATTTTATAAATTAATTTTTATAGAAATAAAAACAACCTACCATGTCACAAATTAACCTAAAATTCTATTCTTAAATTAAGCATGCATTAAATAGACTGCAATCAGTTTTTTATTTAAAATATATTTCATTGTCGCTCATTTCTGTCTATTAAGGATGTTAAAACGTTGCTGCAGCTGTAGTCTAATATCCAAATAATGCATTGATTTTAACTCATTTAAAGCGTCATTTATCGAACAAAATGTCTAATATGCTTTTTTTTTTTTTAAACCTTTATAAATAAAAATGACCTACCCATGTTGCAAATTAACCTGAAATTATATATTTAACTTAAGCATGCATGAAATAGAGTGCAATCAGTTTTATTTTTACAATATATTTAATTGTCTCTTCTAATTTCCATCTACTGAAGATGTGTTAAAACTTTGGTCTGATTTTGGTGTATTATGTATCAGTTTCATAAAAATAAATACTTTAGAAGGTGCAAAAAACTACTTAAAATTTAGCAAATTAACCTGAACTAAAAAAAAATGAAATTTTAAAGCTTATTTCTGCCATGGAATAAAAAAATAAAAAGGCAATTGAGACTTTTAATCTTTAAAAGAGTTTATATCTCAAAATGCAAACTTTTTTTCCTCACAATTACAAGTTTAAATGTCAGAATTCTTTTTTTATTATCAGAATTGTTAGTTTATATTTCACAATTCAGACTTTTATTTCAGAATTGCACAATACAAACTCACAATTGCATGAAAAAAGTCTGAATTATGAAATACGAAGTTGCAATTTCCTTTTTTATTTTTTGGAAACAAGTTCGTCACAACTCTCACAACTCTGACTTTTTTTTCTTGCAATTGCGTTTTCTCACCATTCAGGCGTTTCTTCTCAGAATTTTATTCCATTCCGGAAATAAAAAGGTTCCATATCACTTTTTTGTCTGTCAAAAAATAAGACTTTGTTTTACTCGAAATTTTGTTTAAAAAAATAACTTAACTGCATTTAAGAAATTGCACGCCATTAGCTGAAGTAAACATGCACTAACAATGATAGCACACCACATACTGCCTGTCATAAAAATGTAATAATATCCCTGTTAATTATTGCTGTTCACATCCTGTTTTTATAAAGTAATATGTAGTTGACACTAGGGCTGTGCGATTAATCGAAATCGAATCGAAATCGCGATTTGAGACGTTGCGATTTCCTAATCGCAAAGCCTGCGATATGGACGCGATATTACTCTGTTCCAGAGCATATGCATGACTGCCAGCCTTGAGTTGCAGTCTTACTAACCAATAGAGTGAGCGCACCGCCGTTCTCTCCAATCAGCACTGCTCTAGCTAACTGATTATGGACATATTGAGCTAAGCTTGACTTTGCAAATTTAAAATCGCAAATCAAATCGCAATCACAATATCTGTCAAAAAAAATCGCAATTTGATAATTTCCCCCAAATCGCACAGCCCTAGTTGACACAATGCACATTATGCAGTAAGTATTACGCTATTCTTCCATTCAGTTTCAAGCTGCATTCATTCACACATGCACACACATATATGTGACCCTGGACCACAAAACCAGTCATA
>NW_015653470.1:118006-127153 GCF_001515625.1 Sinocyclocheilus rhinocerous | reverse complement strand
GTATTGTTGTCTATTGCTACAAATATACCCCAGCGACTTAAGACTGCTTTTGTGCTGCAGGGTCACATATGTTAGGATCAGATTCAGGTCTGTGTGAGAGACTCACGTGCCACGGAGAAGTTGTTTAACGGCGTCTCCAGCTGATCCACGTCCTGCGGACGCTCCTTATATCCAATAAACGTACCGTCACTCTTCAGCAAGAAATAGCGCGGCCTCCACGTCTTTATGTACTCTCCTGTCCGGAGAGAGAAGACAACAGAAAACTAAATAAATACAGGATCATATTTGCCCTATACATCATACAGTATCATATTTGATACACAAGGCCTCTAAATGATCAACATGATCAAACTCTGCTGTTTCACACTGGATCTCCTGCATGTCTTCTGTCTCTGATCGAGAGTTTCGAGTGTTTTATCCAGTCAAAGCTCTTTCTGAGACATATTACTGGAGATATAGAGCGACGACTGATATTTAGATCATTTTATGTCAGCATCTGCTCTACTGTTAGAAAGATCTCATTGATTTACATTACAAGCATCAGAATTCCATCATATAAATATCAGCATCTGCAGAAAATTCATATTTTTGCTCAGTTTGAGTCTTTGAATAAAACTGAGATGTTTTTTCTTCATATTCTCACTGTATCAGACTATATGAGCCAGAAAAGCCTGAAGGATCAAATATGATACTCAAGAAAAAAACACATATGTAAACTGTTTTGTCTATATATTTTGTCTGAAGTTTCAATAAACCATTCCTTTTATTTAAAAAATTCTATTTTTTCAAATTCAAAAGCTTTTCTGACTATTTAAGCCATTATTATGACTTTTTTCCTCAAAATTATGACTTGGTGTGTCATAATGACTTTTTATCTCATTAGTTACTTTTTATCTCTAAATTTTGACTTAGTGTGTGTCATAATATCAACTTTTTATCTCATAACTATAACTATTAGTATATTAGTTTTGACTTTTTATCTCAAAAGTATGACTTTGTCATGTCATAATTTCATGTCAATGTCATAATTTCAACTTTTTTATTTTATAATTATGACATAGTATGTAAATTTTTATTTTTTTTTATCTCAAAATGATGACTTAATGGCTTTCATGTCATAATTGAAACTTTTTATCTCATAACTGAAACTTAGGTATGTTAGTTTTGATTTTTTATCCCAACACTGACTTTTTATGTCATAATTTTGACTTTCTATCTCATAGTTTTGACCATTATCTCATAATTACGACTTATCTCAAAAGTATGACTTCATGTCATAATTTAAACTTTTTATTTTATAATCATGACTTAGTATGTCAATTTTTACTTTTTATCTAAAAAATTATGACTTAGTGTGTCATAATTATGATTTATTTATCTCAAAATTGACTTATTGTGTCATAGTTATGACTATCCATATCATAGTTTTGATTCAGTATGTCATAATTTAAACTTTTTATCTCAATGACTTTTGAGTTTTTAAAATTATGACAGTCATAATTTTGACTTTATCTCATAATTATGACTGTATGAGCCATAAAAACCTAATGCATCAAATATGATACTCAACAAAAACACATGCAAACTTTTTTCAATAAACTGTTCCATTTAAAAAAAACAAAAAAAAACAGATTTTTCTGGCTATAATTTCCCATTTCAGGCTTCACAGGGTTAAGAACATTTACTGAATTAGGAAACGATTGTAATTGCATATGAAACAATGACTCAAGCATGCATCTAAATTTCGATGCAAAACCTCCAAACAACAGCAAAGCACATCCGTTTCCAGAACAGCACACGAGAAAGCGTTCGAAAGCACGCACGCACAAAAGCTGCTGCCGTATTCTGCAAGCGAAATCAATCAGTGCTGAGGACGGTGCAGAAATCACTGCACCAGATGTTGCGGAATTGGAAACGAAAAAACGGAGAGAGTCTGCAGCACGTCAGAAACACAGAGACAGTTTGATCTCTGTAAGTCTGCTGAAAGTAGAGCAGCGCTCCAGAGCGTCCGGCCGTCTCTCTCTCTCTCTGCGGATGTGGAGCTTCAGTGCTTCAATAAAGCTAAAGCATTACAAATGAGTCCACCTGATTCACAACAACTGTGGAGGAGCAGAGCGAACGCTGCAGCCGCCACAACATCTGTCCTTCAGCCCCGTGCACTTAAGACTCTCATCCACAGCAGATGCCCAATATGTTATTACGCCTGCTGCCATTTTTCATCATGGCAAGACGGGACCTCGCTCAAACCTGTTCTGCAGGCTACGAGGTTTTGGCGATCAAAACCACACACTAACTTTAGGACGTACAGCACATATTACATTAGAGCAAATATGTGATGAATTGCTCGTTGTGTTCCTCATTTATAAGTTGCTTTGTTTCTTTGCATCTGCTAAATGATAAATATACACAACTGTTTAAATGTTTAGAGTCAGTAAGATTTCTTTTTTTAAAGAATTTATTCAGCAAGGATGCATTAAATGTAAAATAAAGTAAAACTGACATAAATAAATAATTTCCAATACCAGCAATCAAAATAAAAACACTGATAAAAATATAAAATTATAATAAATATTTTTATATACAGTCAAAATGCAACACTTGCTAAAAATCATTTTAATCCTGAGAATGCAAAACGGAAATAAATAAATTATTTCCAAATAAAACCAATCAAAATAAAATACTTTTTAAAAATTGATTAACTCATAAAATTTTTTAATTGTATATATATTTTTAAATAAATAGTCAAATGCAACAGAAAAAAATTAAAATCATAAATGTAGAACTGAAATAAATAATATTTTCAAATAATCGAAAAAATTATTATTAAAAAATATAATTATTAAAAATCATAGAAATGTTAAACTGAAATAGATAAATACTTAAATAAATGTAATATTTCTTTATGTATATAGCAGAGGCATCGTTTTATCTGCTGTCTAATATAATCTTATAATCTATCTATAATAATATATCTAAGATAAAGTAGTATATCAACATTAAAAATAAATACATAAATAAATAAAGTACATACCATGTCACTAATATATATACTGTATATACTGTATATATATATAAAATATTTCATAATTTCCTATTGTATGCCAGTACAATAGTGAAGTGCTAAACGTGTTTTGTTGAATGCTTAGCTAGTGGTTTCTTGTAATATGAAATTAAATTAAATGAAATTATCTCTGTGGCCAGTCAGTGCTAAAATGTAGAAAAAAGACATAATATATTAAAAAAAAAATTATAATTTTTTAAAGGGCTAAAAATGTTTTGTTGAATGTTTAGCTAGTGTTTTTTTGTGAAATAAAATGAAATGATAAAATAAAATAAAATATCTCTGTGGCCAGCCAGTGCTAAAATGTAGAAAAAAGACATAATATATGCAAAAAAAAATAAAAAAAATCAATTAATTAATTCAATGAATATATTTTGAATATATATAATATTTTTTATAAATTTTATTCTTTTTCTCTATATCAATACATTATTTTATTATATATACATTATTATATATATTTTGTCAATTTACACACCATTGACAGCTATGTCAAAAAGTCTATCACATAAGCTACACAAAACACACTAAACTCTATACAGACCTAAAGTAAATATTATAAATTATTTCATAATATCCTGCGTGCATAACGAGTGTAGGGTTTAATGTGTTTAGCTGAATGCTGAGCTAGTATGAAGTGGTTTCTTGTGCAAAATAAATAAATAATAAATAAAATAACTAAAAATAAATAAAAAATCACTAAATATTGGAAGAGAAAAATACTTCTGCAACCAAGACGCTACGAAAATGTAAGCGGTCGCTATTGCTCTCTATTGTCCGGGGGATTTAGCCTTTCTCCTTTTCTTCCCGTCTTTTGTTGGTGGTGTTTTTCACTGCAGCTGGATCAGAGGGAGCGTTTGGCAGACACCACTGTTGCCGCTGGGGCGGGCTTTGCCAGTGTACAAGAGAAAAGAGGGCGAGCGGAGGCGCAGGGGAGGAGGAGAGGGCTCGGCCGCTCTTTCTCACGCTCGTAAGAAAGGCTTCACTTCTTCTCGCCGGACACAGGCACCTGCTGATTACCATAGAGACACTGTGGGAAGTTTTCCCCCTCCACTGCTTTTTGTGTTCTAGATTCTTCCCTCTTTTCGTTCCGGTAAACAAGCGCTCCATGGATTCGTTTACTGGGATCACGCAAGGAAAACAAACAAACAGGAACGCAAAATTCCAGCGATCCGTACAGATGCTCGCATGAGACGCGACAGAACGCAGTTATTGTTGTGAGAGTGCGACCTGCGCTGGGAAAATATCAGCTCGTGATTCTGGGTTTAGCAACATACAAGATAATACAGATAAAAACATTCGGGGATTACAAATAACACAAATTATATTCACAAGTATTTCCCTTACTGAAGATTTTCATATAAAGTGACAAAAAATTACAAAAAATGGAAAAAAAGGTCAACGATCTGTTTGGAAATTAAATACTGTGCTGAAGATTTTCATAATAAGTGACAAAAAATTACAAAAAAAAAAAAAAAAAAAGGTCAGATCTATTTGGAAATTAAATGATGTACTGAAGATTTTCATATAAAGTGGCAACAAAGTACACAAGTGACAAAAAAATTACAAAAAGTCAAAGACCAAAATGAAGATTTTTATATAAGTTGAAAATAACGTACAAAAGTGCACAAAAAGGTTTCTTCAGTGATTCAAATAATTCAGTGACTGATGAACTCTGTTGTCACTTTATATGAAAATCTTCAGTAAAAAATATTTTGTTTCTTAATGGATCTTTGATTTGGAACTTACTTCCTTTTGCTTTCTATCGTCACATGTTTATCAGTGCAACATTATCGCATAATATGATCATCGGAAATAATGAAGTCCATGAAATAAATGACTGCAAATCAGAACAGGAAATTTAGCAGTTTAAGAAGTCATAAAACTGCCAGAAAAGTCTGGTATTGATGCCTTTATGTTTGCTGTCAAACAAAATTGTGATTATCTATTAAATAATCAACAATTATTTAAAAATATATGTAGTCAAATTGCACAGATGCTGAACGGCACGACTTTGAAAGGTCATTTTCTGCAAATAAAATCAAGAGTTGTAACAGCATAGCAATACTAAAAATCTTGCAAGCCCAGACTTTTGACTAACATCTGGGGCCTTATGTGTACAAGTTCGCATAGATTTCATCCTAAAAGTCTGTGTATGCACAAAAGGCAGATTTTCCATAAGCACAAAGGTTTTCTGATTTACAAAACTGTACGTTTGCAAGAATCTGCACCAAATTGCCTTTAGAAATCCCAGTCAGTGGAAGATATACATATATGCATCTACAAATCATCCCCAAAATAACCATATATGGAGCTCATTTGGCTATGCATAACCTCATCTGCATATCATTTCCATATGCATATCCCATCCATGTGATCCGGTGTTTAACAGCAGCCTATGAGACACTATGAAAATATGAGATATGGATCGAATTATTCTGTTTACTTCATTCTTCCCTCACAGCAGTAATCAAATGCTTATGCACAATCTAAAGTGTTTTTTTAAATAAATAAACTGATATATGCATGAAAAATGTTGCATGCACAAAATGAGCATTGAAATGTAAGCAATTTTACATGCACATATTGGGTTATGTTTAAAAAAAAGTAAACTTTTGAGTTCATTCTGTCCAATTAGACAGGAGGAGACTGTGTGGGTTTCTCTTATGCCATTAACCTCTCAAACTAGTGACTAGTTCTTCTTCAGCAAACGCTTATTAAAGCTGTTTCTTATAAACGGCCCCAGACAACTGAAATAAACTCAAGCACACTGACTCCTGGAAATTATGTGATTAATTTATAGTTATGCATTTAGCACATGCTTTTATCCAAAGAGACTTACAAAAGAGGAACAAAAGCAATTCCTCAAAGAACCAACAATATTTGTAATACGCAACACCAGGTTTATTAGACAAATAGATTGGGAAGACCTGTAGTTCTGGTTTAAAAAAAAATCTAAAGTTCTAAAATGTAAGGTAAAAAAAAATCATGTTTTAAAAACATTCTAAGCTTCTAAAAATGTTAGGTTCTAAAATCTAAGGTTCTACAAATTTAAGGTTTTAAAAATCTAAGGTTCTAAAAATGCAAGGTTCTAAAAAAATCATGTTTTAAAAAAATGCTAAGCTTCTAAAGATTTTAGTTTTTTAAAATCTAGGTTCTAAAAATGTCAGGTTCTAAAATCTAAGGTTTTAAAATGTAAAGTTTTAAATATGTCAGGTTTTAAAAATCTAAAGTTCAAAAAAATTAAGGTTTTAAAACATGTAAGCTTCTAAAAATTTCAAATTTTAAAAATCTAAGGTTCTAAACTCTACTTTCAGCGCAACATTTCCTGTGATGTAACAGTAACATTAATCTGCAACACTTAAAACAAACAACCTTTGTGTGACTGTGTTGAAACTTTACTCATCTAAATACAAAGAATCAGCCCTCTCACCCACTTGACAAATACATTCTGGAACAACAGCAACAATAACAGCTGAAGATCTCAGCTCATGATGGATGTCAGAGACGGGCGAGAGCACAGCGATCAGAAACATGCCGGCAGACGCGTGGAGAAAGAGGAGAAACGGAGAGAGACTTAACAGAAGATGAAGGCAGAGCGAACAGCAGAAAAATGGGCCGGATGTGCAGCACAATTGCAGAGCAGGAGGTTTCGGCACAGAAAAGTAAGCACACAGCAGGCGCGCCACTGCGGCAGATACGCAGACAGAAGCGGACCCTGCTGGCGCACACACACACGCGCACTCGCCCTCCCTTCTGACAGCTGCACTCTGGCAATTTACATCTCTCCAGCACATTTAGCAGGAGCCTGTCTGCCATCACCCGCAGCACAGGGACCTGCTGGCCTCCAGACAGCAGACAGAGCGCACTCCACCCGGGGAGCCGTGATCCACCGCTGCCCCTTCCAGTCAGAGCTCCGGTGCTGACGGCACGGCTCAGCTGTCACGTTTGGACAGTGATGAAGAGAGGAGAGAGAGGAGAGGAGAGGAGAGGAGACGATAGGAGAGGAGAGAAGAGGACTATAAGACGAGAGGAGACGAGAGGAGACGAGAGAAGACGAGAGGAGACGAGACGAGACGAGACGAGATGCGTGTCTTGCTGGAAAGATGGGAAAGATCATCATAGGGCCGTCAAATGATAAATGAACTATTTTATGAGCACTTCATGTCTATGGACTACACACAAAGTCACAATAAAAAGAGAATATAACCAAATCGAAAAAAATATATTTTCTTTTGTTCAAAAGCTTGGGCCCAGTAACATTTTTCTTTTAAGAAATTAAATAGTGTTCAGCAGGTTCTTTTAGTGATATGTGTAAATAATAAGAATAAAATGAATACGAATCCCTTCCCATCATGGCAAATTAGATGTGTACAAAACTATGTTGGCATTGAGTTTTGTGAATTTAAAGCTGAGCGGCACACCCACATACACAGACATACACAATCTACAGCCACAGACACACCCAGACTAGACCACCAGTGACGCCCGGTGCTCTCTAATCATACGAGCAACCCGTCTTTACATGCGACTACACACACCAAACATCTGAAAACACACAACTGTGCTTCTGAGGCATTGTATTAAAGCCGAGTGTGTAAGTGTATAGCGTTTGTGCTCCAGACGTGAATGATTCCTCAAATCATGTGTGTTGTTGAGGAGAGTGTGATCAGATGTACCATTTCCACCTGCTGAAATCATCCCACAGAAAATTTAAACAAGACAGCAATGTGCTATAAATCAGATCAAAATACCAAGCAAAAAACCTTAGCAATGGCACATCAACTCCTGGCAACCACTCACAACACTATCATAGCAACACCCAGGCAACCACTCAGAACACTTTAGCATCATAGCAACAACCTGGAAACCATTCATAACACTCTAGCATCATAGCAACACCCTGAAAACCACTCACAACACTCTAGCATCATCCTAACAACCACATAGCAACACCCAGGCAACCACTCATAACACTCTAGCATCATAGCAACACCCTGGCAACCACTCAGAACTGTCTAGCATCATAGCAACCACATAGCAACACCCAGGCAACCACTCATAACACTCTAGCATCATAGCAACACCCTGGCAACCACTCAGAACTGTCTAGCATCATAGCAACCACATAGCAACACCCAGGCAACCACTCATAACACTCTAGCATCATAGCAACACCCTGGCAACCACTCAGAACTGTCTAGCATCATAGCAACCACATAGCAACACCCAGGCAACCACTCATAACACTCTAGCATTATAGCAACACCCAGGCACCCACTCATAACACTCTAGCATCATAGCAACACCCTGGCAACCACTCGGAACAGTCTAGCATCATAGCAACACCCAGGCAACCACTCAGAACACTTTAGTATCATAGCAACAACCTGGCAACCACTCATAACACTCTAACATCATAGCATCACCCTGGCAACCACTCATAACACTCTAGCATCATAGCAACACCCTGGAAACCACTCACAGCACTCTAGCATCATCCTAACAACCACATAGCAGCACCTAGGCAACCACTCCTAACACTCTAGCATTAATAGCAACACCTTGGCCACCACTCAGAACTGTCTAGCATCATAGCAACCACATAGCAACACCCTGGCAACCACTCAAAACACTCTAGCATCATCCTAGCAACCTCAAAGCAACACCCAGGCAACCACTCATAACACTCTAGCATTATAGCAACACCCAGGCAACCACTCACAACACTCTAGCATCATAGCAACACCCTGGCAACCACTCAGAACAGTCTAGCATCATAGCAACACCCAGGCAACCACTCAGAACACTTTAGCATCATAGCAACAACCTGGCAACCACTCATACCATTCTAACATCATAGCAACACCCTGGCAACCACTCATAACACTCTAGCATCATAGCAACAACCTGGAAACCACTCACAATACTCTAGCATCATCCTAGCAGCCACAAAGCAACACCCAGGCAACCACTCATAACACTCTAGCATCATAGCAACAACCTGGAAACCACTCACAATACTCTAGCATCATCCTAGCAGCCACAAAGCAACACCCAGGCAACCACTCATAACACTCTAGCAT
>NW_015653470.1:106391-117028 GCF_001515625.1 Sinocyclocheilus rhinocerous | reverse complement strand
ACACTCTAGCCACTCTAGCATTAATAGCAACACCTTGGCCACCACTCAGAACTGTCTAGCATCATAGCAAAACACCCTGGACACCCAGGCAACCACTCATAACACTCTAGCATTATAAAGCAACACCCAGGCAACCACTCATAACACTCTAGCATCATAGCAACACCCTGGCCACCACTCAGAACTGTCTAGCATCATAGCAACCACATAGCAACACCCAGGCAACCACTCATAACACTCTAGCATTATAAAGCAACACCCAGGCAACCACTCATAACACACTAGCATCATAGCAACACCATGGCAACCACAAAGCAACACTGTCATCCGCTCATTCATCAACATTCTAGCAACAACATTTTTTCAGAAAATGTAAATGTCTATTTTTTTTTCTATTTCTTTGTCTTTTGGACAAAAGAAATTCATAAAGTACCTTCATCCAGTAAATATGTAATAGATTCACTTCCCTTCGTTCTAATTGATTTGCCCTTCATTAGTCTAACGAGGGGACGTTCCTTTACAGCAGACACACAGCTCAGACAATGGAGAGTTGAGCTCATGAATCAGGCCTTCACTGGGCTCCTGGCCCCGATGTTCTTTGGCTGCTTCAACCCCCTGGCCACCCCTCAGAACAGTCTAGCATCATAGCAACCACATAGCAACACCCAGGCAACCACTCAGAACACTTTAGCATCATAGCAACAGCCTGGCAACCACTCATAACACTCTAACATCACAGCAGCACCCTGACAACCACTCATAACACTCTAGCATCATAGCAACACCCTGGAAACTAGGGCTGAACGATTAATTGCATTTGCGATAATATCGCGATATGAAAAAACACGATTTTTCAATCGCAAAGACTGCGATTAGACTCGGTCACGTGACACGCCAGAGTAACGAGGTGTGTTCCGCTTGAAGATCGGTCGGTGTAGCCTTTGACATCAAAGTACAGCGAGAGAAAGCACAAGGAGACGTCCGCGCTCTCTTATAGCTCTGGCAGTACTTTGATGACACACCCATCGGTCTAAGCAGCGCTGCTTCAAGTCGAGCGCGGGCCATCAGCAGAAAAAGAAAAGAAATAAAACAGTAAACAGCCAAAGGACGTAATTAGAATGGGAGATGGATCGGTTTGTGAAAGTGAAGAGAAAAGCCATAGATGAAGTCGCACAGATCTAGGCAGGTGCTGGTCATTCAAATGCTAAATGCAGAAAATATGACGAGGCATATCGTGCTCTTGGCTTCACTCACCGTGTCTATACCGGACACCACAGTTGTCGCGTCGCGCCGCGCCGCAACAGCTCTACACTGGACGCCACAGAAAAAGCCACCGTTGCAAATCATATTAACTTTGTGTTTAAAAAATAATTGCACATTAAATCGCAATCGCAATATTGGTAAAAAAAAAATCGCAATTAGATTATTTTCCAAAATCGTTCAGCCCTACGAAACCACTCACAACACTCTAGCATCATAGCAACAACCTGGCCACCACTCAGAATTGTCTAGCATCATAGCAACCACATAGCAACACCCTGGCAACCACTCACAACACTCAAGCATCATCCTAGCAACCACAAAGCAACACCCAGGCAACCACTCATAACACACTAGCATCATAGCAACACCATGGCAACCACAAAGCAACACTGTCATCCGCTCATTCATCAACATTCTAGCAACAACATTTTTTCAGAAAATGTAAATGTCTATTTTTGTGTATTTTTTTTCTTTTTACTTCTTTGTCTTTTGGCCAAAAGAAATTCATAAAGTACCTTCATCCAGTAAATATGTAATAAATTCACTTCCCTCCATTCTAACTGATTTCCCCTTCATTAGTGTAACGAGGGGATGTTTCTTTACAGCAGACACACAGCTCAGACAATGGAGAGTTCAGCTCGTGAATCAGGCCTCAGTTTTACTGGCCTTCACTGAGTTCTTGGCCCTGATGTTCTTTGGCTGCTTCTTTGATGTTTCATGATGTCCTCCTCACTTGGCAGAAAAACAGTACATTTTTGGCTTTGTAAAACATAACCTCTTTACGTTAGTTGGAATGAATCGGACGAACGTATGACGTCAATTCCCTCTACATGCTGAAACAAAGAGAGCTCTGACAGGCAAAACAGACCTACAGAACTTCTGAAAACACTAAAGAGATCTTCATTTGCACTTACAAACCCTATGAAATGCAAATGGACATGTATTAGTTTCTTAATACATGTTTTAGGTACATTATTCTAAGTATGCAAAATATTGTCTTTTTACATTTTGATGAAAGATTATGATGACAATCATTTGTATCTGTAGAAAAACATCACTGAGGAACTGTTCACAGTAAGAGCAGGAACATGAATATAGAAAGTACATATTTGATTTTAAGCTGAACTTAAACAGAGATGTGGACCAAAAAAAAGAAAGTCTCAAAGAAAATGAGGAACAAAGAAATGCCAGTTTCCAGCACACACACATGAAAACATCAATGCAGAATCAGGAGGCTAATGATGTTTTAAAGAAGGAACCGAAAGCATCAGGTCATTCTCTGATCTAGATTGTGACCTTCTTGTGAGGTCGATGCCGTTTATGGAGCGTTTCCGTAGCTGAACAACTGAATGCAGACTATAACAAACTTTGAATCCTCTTTATAACACGGAAGAAATCCCTCAGCTGCTGCTGTTAAACTATATTTATAGACAAGAGCACAATGACCTGGATTCATAGAGGAACCATCACTGAGATAAAAACCCTCACATTTCAGAAATCTGTCATTATATACCAACAACACACCCAAGATACTACTGGTGATCAACATGCAACAGATGCAACAGAAATGCATCTTCTCTGTTCTAATGAGTTCTAATGCCTCTCTTATAGCATTTACATTCACGCACTCGGTAGATACATTGATCAGTTCATGCATTCTCTGGAATCAAACCTATGACCTTGGCATTCCTATTTGAGCTACAGGAATGCAACGCATTTTAGGAACAGTTTAATTCACAGAATAGTTCATCCAAAACTGAATATTCAGCAAATTATGGACTATTTATGGTGCTTTTATGGTGCTTTTTTGTCCTTTTTGGATTTTGACAGCTCCTGGACACTGTATTTTTTCAAAGCACATGAAAAGAGCAGCGTGAACATCTAAACATCTCCTTTTGTGTAAGGGGCGATTAAATGATAACAGTTGCATTTCAGGAAAAATAGGGTGAACTTTAAATATTTCCCAATCCAATCAAGCTTAATTAAACTGTGGACATGAACCACCAGCATTTTATCAAAATTATCTTGATGGAGTCACAATGGGTTTGGTACAGCTATTGCAAAAAATACTTCATGTTAAGAACAACGTGGATTACTTGTGGATTATTGTGATGTTTTTGTCAGCTGTTTGGACTCTCATTCTGACGGCACCCATTTATTATTATGGATTATGGACTCGTATGAGTGGTTGCCAGGTTGTTGCTATGATACTAAAGTGTTCTGAGTGGTTGCCTGGGTGTTGCTATGATGCTAGACTGTTCTGAGTGGTTGCCAGGGTGTTGCTATGATGCTAGAGTGTTGTGAGTGGGTGCCTGGGTGTTGCTATAATGCTAGAGTGTTATGAGTGGTTGCCTGGGTGTTGCTATGTGGTTGTTAGGATGAACAACGTTTGCATTTCTACGCAGCTGTCTTGACAACAACATAAGAAAAGTTGCAATTCTGTCTCAAAATCACTCGAAAAAGTGCTTATTCCTTCATATTTTTTTGTCTTGTTTTCCTTGTTTTTCTAAACATTCTTAAATCAAGCATTTACTGATGCAAAAATTACATATTATTTCTTGTTTCTGAGAAATTGATCAAAATTATGTGAGTTTATGCTTAAAGGAACAGTTCACCAAAAAATTAATATTTGTTGTAAATGTGCTCACCCTCAGTTCATCCGAGATTAGTATGAGTTTGTTTCTTCATCAGATTTGTAGAAATGCACTGATGCAATGCTACATTTCTCCAAATCTGATGAAGAAACAAACTCACCTACATCTTGAATGGCCTTAGGGTGAGCACATTTCAGCACTGTTCCGGGGTCAGAAAAATCTACTTAATTCAAAGAGAAAAGAAGTTGATTTTTCTTACCCCACTGGCAGATATTTGTTCTTGTTTCAAGTATAAACTCACTTCATTTCTCAGAAAACAAGACTTCTTACGTATCTCACGTCATTTTGCATCTTAAGTAAATGTGTCTTGATTTAAGAATGTTTAGATGTCTGCACTGGAAAACAAGACAGAAACACTGAAGAAGAACAGCACTTTTTGTAGTGAGTAGTCTTGTATGTTCATGAGACTAGAAGAGCTCAAATCTCGGAAAATGCTACAAAAACGGCTTGATCTGAAAAGAGCTGTTTATGACCGGGTAAAAAGGTGTTTTTTACACTACCATTGAGAAATTTTAACCAAACTATGTTACAGACTTTTCATTAAGACCCTAAAGAATCATATCAACTTGTGGAAAATGGGCATCCGATGACCCCTTTAAAAAAAATCTCAAAAGTCAAGGTAATTCAAAACGACTGAAGGTATAACACCAGTAGACTATTATTAACTATAAATGTTGTGTAAAAACAGTGAACAGCAGCTTTCAGTCTGTCACCATGATGCAAACATGAAATATCAGACATACAGTAGTTCTTTACAGGTTTCCATTGGATTGCACAGCTTTTCCACTGTTTTTTCCATGTTTGACTGTTGCGCTCGCGTCTCTTGCAGCGTCTCATGAATGAAACGACTTTCTAAAAACACGGCGCTCAAGTTAAAAGAAGCTCAACTCCCATCTTCCTGCATTTTTTCCTTTTCCACTGCCTGCATCTTTGTCAACACAAAAGCGCATTCTGTGAGCTTGGTGGCATGCTGGGAATTAGAAATCTGCTGCAACTCAGTCCGTTTAAGTTCCGCTTATTAATATCAAATTTTGAACTTTTTTTCTGTTCTGTTAAGTACAATGAACTTTCAGTAGTATCTGAGTGAAACAAACTCATTTCATTTCATTCGTTTAAACTGTTCGGTTTTACAGTGAAAAGTCAAAGAGCCAAAACACACTTCCATTCACATTTTTCTGCATCAGCTGCTGAGATCTAAATAACCTTAGTTTCCTGTTCTGGTTAACCAGACGGCCGTCTGACGTCACAGAGGAGTGATCTTCTGCTAAAACCATCACACATGTGTCTCTAAACAGCAGCTCTGGTTAGCAGGGTGGATGTGATACGACTTCATTCAACATGCATGCACTGAATTGTGTGAACATTCGGAAATGTTGCTAAAAGCACCTCATATACTAAAGTAACTAAGCTAACCAAAACACAAACCAGCTACTATGAAGTTCAACTAGTCATCGGCACATTAATATTCAACACATTCAAGTCAATTCAATACTGCGTATCGTATTCTCACGATAGTCACTGAATCAACATTCACAACAAAACTGAAGTAGCGGGAGATGTTTTCTATGGTTTTATGCATCAATTGTTGATTGGATGTTGAGATGTGGGCGTGGCGCTCAATAATGGAGACGGATCTGATCTTGATTGTAAAAGAGGCGGGGTTTACGCAAATTAAATGACTGGAGAAGTCTGGCATGTGTCAACAATAAAAATAAGTTTTAAAATGTTTAAATATCTCGATTAAACATGTTTTTTTTTTTTCAATTTTTATTTTAATTATAAAAAATTTATTAATTATTAAAAAAGGAAAAAATGAAGTATATGCATGCATAAATTGTTCACAATAAGACTATTAACATAAATATAGTGAATTTTCATTTCTTGCCGACTTTCAATTTCCTACAGTTCAATGAATGAAGAAAAAAGATCATCTAAATAAGCGTCTCACTGGAAGATTGATAATAAAAAAATATATATTTTAATTTTTAAATATTTTGAATATTTTAATTAGAAAAATTAATAAATTAAAAGTAATACTTGCAAAGTCTAATAACATGCATTAAAAAAATTAATATGGTGAATTTTTATTTCATGCCAACTTTTTTTTAAATGTATGTGTTCATTCATATAATTTCCAACAGGTCAATGAATATAGAAGCAGATCAACTTTTTAAATATTTTTTAAATATTTATATATTTTGAATATTTTAATTGAAATAAAAAAATCTGTATTCATTTTTTATTTTAATTATTAAAAATAAACTAATTAAAAGTAAAAAAAAAAAAAGTAAAATATTAAACATATGCATGTATGAGACTAATAACATGCATTAAAGAGTAAATATAGTGAATTTTCATTTAATACCGACTTTATGTGTTCATTCATATAATTTTCTACATGTCATTGTCAATGAATGAACAAGCTAAATAATCATCTAAATAATAATTTTCTCAGTGCGGCCGCTTCTATGAGACGCGAACAGTGCAAGAGAGATTGAAACTGATCGTGTAAATCTCTCTCATGCATTTCCATCACAATACACAACCCTGATTGACTGCATCTGTGACATGTAGCTGATCACCACAGCAAGTACGTTCACACACAGACACACACACACACACACACACACAGACGCACGCACACACGCACACACACTCACACACACACACACACCTACAGACACACACACACACACACACACTCACATCCTCAGCGCTGACAGAAAGAGTCAAAAGAGTGTTTGATCACCTCCCCATCTAGAGCAGTCATTTAAAGGGGAAACGCTCCTCGTAACCCATTTTTCTAACCTGATGTGACGTATTTCAGAGTGAAACAGGACATTCAATGAGAAAAAGAGTTTATTTTATTTATGCAGACTTGATTGGATGGTGAAAAGCATCTCTATATGGCAGACAATGTCAAAATGACGCTGGAGCAAGTTATTACAATTTTAATGAAACATTATTTTGTTGGTAACAATTTACAGTAAGGTTTAATTTGTTAACATTAGTGCGCTACATTAGTTAACATGAACTAACAATATATAATTGAAATAATATTATAGTTTTTATTAATATTTTTATTTTTATATTTTCTGTTTTCATTTTTATTTTAGTTAAAGTTTTAGTAATTTTTTTTCCATTTTTTGTAGTTTTTTTAAGTATTTATTAATATTTATTTAGTTATATTTAGTTGTAGTTATTTTAGTACATCAAGTTAAACCAAATTAAAATAAAAACGTTTTTTCAGTTATTTTATTTCAGTTAACATTTATTTTATTTCATGTAACGAAAATGTTTTTTTTAATGCTTTTAATTTTAATTACAGTTTGGTTAACTGCAGTAACCCTCCAATGAACAATACTTCTAAAGCATTATAATTCATTTATATTATATTAAAAGTTATTAATGTAATAAATGTATTTACTTATTATTCATGTATTATTATTAGTAGTAGTATATTTTCTGTTTTCATTTTTATTTTAGTTAAAGTTTTAGTAATTTTTTTTCCATTTTTTGTAGTTTTTTTAAGTATTTATTAATATTTATTTAGTTATATTTAGTTGTAGTTATTTTAGTACATCAAGTTAAACCAAATTAAAATAAAAACGTTTTTTCAGTTATTTTATTTCAGTTAACATTTATTTTATTTCATGTAACGAAAATGTTTTTTTTAATGCTTTTAATTTTAATTACAGTTTGGTTAACTGCAGTAACCCTCCAATTAACAATACTTCTAAAGCATTATAATTCATTTATATTATATTAATTTTCTTAGTATTTTATTAAGTTATTAATGTAATAAATGTATTTACTTATTCATTATTCATGTATTATTATTAGTAGTAGTAGTATTTTGACATTTAGTAATACATTACTAAAATGCAATAAAGTTGTTTAAATTAAAATTAATTAATGAACTGTAAACATCAACAATTATATGTATACTGACAACAACAAAAATTAACAAATGCTTTAAAATTATATATATATATATATAGCTCATTGTTAGGCAACTATAATAACCCTGCAATTTAATTTAGAATAATTTACTGTATATTATTAATTTTATATAAATTGTATTAGTATTTTATCAATATATTAATTATTATAAATTTATAAATGTATTATTATTATTACTACTAGTAGTAGTATTATTACTATTATAATTTTGACATTTAGTAATGCATTATTAAAATGCAATAAAGCTAATGAATACACTGTGAACTAACATGAACTACTATACTTTTACTAACATTACTAAATGCTTTAATATATTGCTCATTGTTAGTTCATGTTAGCTAATGCATTAACTAATCTTAACAACACATTTTGTCTTTTGAATAACATCACTTATGAATCATTCTCAGTATTCAGAAAGTAAATAGGGTGAATTTATGATCATGCGGACTTTAAATGATTGTGTAGGTGTTCAGAAACATAAACTCAAAATGTCCCAAACCTTTCAGGGAAACTCCAGATTCAGGCAATCAAACCAATCTTTGATTCGTCATGAACTCTGTCAGCACTCTTGATGCGTTAGTGACTTGTTTACTGGAGCTTCAGCTGTCTGTGTGTGAAAACAGCCTGAAGGGACCGCGTTTCAGCCATTGTGAGCCGCTCTGTTCTCTCATGTAACTCGCTCTTCTTCTGTTCGCTCTCTGCCTCCAGGCGCTCAAAGCTAATGTTCAGCACGCTATCAGAGCCGATCGATTCGTGCTAAAGCGTGAACGCACCTCGCTTGTGGAGCCATCCCTCCTTCACGATCACCACGTCCGTCGTCATGCTCTCCGGCGGCACACCGTCAGTCTATCCAGATCCGCCGAGTGCTTCGTCCCAGCCAGCGTAGAGCCTCTTCACACGGGTCACCTGCGGGACAACGGCGTGGAAACTAGTTTAATAACAACTTAAACTAGTGCTGTGCATCACATCTAAACACTTAAAGGGACTGTTCACCCCTAAAATGACAAATCTGTCATCATTTACTCACCCTCATGTTGTTCCAAACCTGAATGAGTTTCTGGTCCCCATTGACTTCCATTGTATTTTTTCCTTACTATGGATGTCAATGGGGACCAACAACAAAATATCTTCTTTGGTGTTCAACACAAGAAATAGTAAGTGATGACAGAATTTTTTCACCATCGAGGTGTTGCATGATGGTCCCCATTGACTTCTATGAGAAAAAACATCTATGGAAGTCAATGGGGACCATCAACCATTTACCAACATTCTTCAAAATATCTTCTTTTGTGTTTAACACAAGAAATAGTAAGTGATGACAGAATTTTTTCACCATCAAGGTGTTGCATGTTGGTCCCCATTGACTTACATAGTGTGAGAAAAAAAAAAAAATCTATGGAAGTCAATGGGGACCATCAACCATTTGGTTACCAACATTCTTCAAAATATCTTCTTTTATGTTTAACAAAATAAAATAAACTGTCATCATTTACTGACCCTCAATTTGATCCAAACCTGTTTGAGTATCTGGTCCCCATTGACCTCCATTGTATTTTTTTCCATACTATGCATGTCAATGGGGACCAGCAACTGTTTGGTTGCCAACATTCTTCAAAATTTCTTCTTTTGTGTTCAACGCAAGAAAGTAATCACAAGTAAGTGATGACAGAATTTTTTCACCCTCGAGGTGTTGCATGATGGTCCCCATTGACTTCCATAGTATGAGAAAAAAATATATATGGAAGTCAATGGGTACCATCAACTATTTGCTTACCAACATTCTTCAAAATATCTTCTTTTATGTTTAACAAAAGAAAAAAAAACTGTCATCATTTACTGACCCTCAAGTTGTTCAAAACCTGTATGAGTTTCTGGTCCCCATTGACCTCCATTGTATTTTTTTCCATACTATGGATGTCAATGGGGACCAGCAACTGTTTGGTTGCCAACGTTCTTCAAAATATCTTTTTTCAGTTCAGCAGAAGAAACAAACTAATAGAGGTTTGGAACAACTTGCCAAAAATTTTATTTTTGGGTGAACTGTCCCTTTAAAGGCATCAGGGAACTAATAAACACCGAAACACTTTCTAGACAAACAAAATGCAAATAAACTGCAAACACCTAAAGCCTGACATTTAAGCTTGAAAATAATTCTACATGATTATGTTTATAAAACTCGACCTCTGTTGGTTGATCAATGCATGAACCAATATAAAAATCATTTTAAAAGCACATTGAACATATGATAAAATGTGTAGAAACTCCCATTGAATCAAAAAGACTGATATTTATAATGGGAATTTAGAATCTTTTTTTAAACAAATTAATACGTTTAATCATCAAGGATGCATTAAATTGATTAAAAGTGACAGTAAAGACATTTATAATGTTACAAAAGATTTTTATTTTAAATAAATGCTGTTCTTTTGAACTTTCTATTCATCTGTGAATCCTGAAAAATGACATGTATCACAGTTTCCACAAAAATATTTAATGTTTTCAACATTGATAATAATCAGAAATGTTTCTTGAGCATCATATTAGAATGATTTCTGAAGATCATGTGACACTGAAGACTGGAGTAATGATGCTGAAAATTCAGCTGCGCATCACAGAAATAAATTACAGTTTAATCTATATTCACATAGAAAACAGCTGTTTTAAATTACAATAATATTGTACATTTTTACTGTATTTTTAAAATAAATAAATGCAGCCTTGCTGAGCAGAAGAGACTTCTTTCAGAAACATTAAATA
>NW_015653470.1:96907-106381 GCF_001515625.1 Sinocyclocheilus rhinocerous | reverse complement strand
GATTTCTGAAGATCATGTGACACTGAAGACTGGAGTAATGATGCTGAAAATACAGCTGCGCATCACAGAAATAAATTACAGTTTAATCTATATTCACATATACAACAGCTGTTTTAAATTACAATAATATTGTAACATTTTTACTAAATGCAGCCTCGGTGAGCAGAAGAAACTTCTTTCTAAAACATTAACAAATCTTAACCTTCTGAAAGACAGTACAGATTATATGCATTTCTTTGCGCATCACAGAAATAAATTACAGTTTAATCTATATTCACATAGAAAACAGCTGTTTTAAATTACAATAATATTGTAACATTTTTACTGTATTTTTGATCAAATAAATGCAGCCTCGGTGAGCAGAAGAAACTTCTTTCTAAAACATTAACAAATCTTAACCTTCTGAAAGACAATACAGATTATATGCATTTCTTTGTTAAGTGCTATGTATCTGCAAATACTAATAAACTGTCTGATAAAACTAAAGCGTTAAATGATTCAGCTTTCAGTGACTTCTAAAACTTCAGCAACAACATCACAAAAGCTGCTAATGCTCAATAAACAGTACTCAGAATTCAGACTGCATTGTCGCTGAAGTTGATCTATCCTTTTAAAACCTCACTGACACACTTTCGATTCGCTCTGAGTCAATCAGCGATCAAATTATTACAATTCACTCTCCACAACAACTGCTGCTGCATGTCTGCAGACTCTCAGCGCAGAGATAATGTGACAAAGTATCACGCTCAGTGCAGAAGCCACCACTTCCTGTGCTAAAGGAAGACGACTTTAAAAGTTGGCAGCATCGTAAATAAACGCAAACATGTTGACCAGCGACTGCCTGCTTTACAGGAACTCATTTATTTACAATAAGCACAGTTCAGACGGAGCCTGAAGGACCAAAAGGGCCACAGTTACAGAGTCACGTGATACATAGACAGCTTCCTACTGTATAGCACTATCATACATTTAGAAAGAAAATGAAAGAACAAATAGGTAGGGTTTAACTGAAAAAAGCTTGGAAACTTTCACAAATAATTGAGTAGAACTGAAAAAATATTTTCTACTCCAATAATCTTTACTTACAACTGAAGCCTTTTTTACTGTACACTAACAAAAATGATTCACTTTGAAACACTTTTGATTTAGAAATTGCTTGTAAATTTCATAAATAATAATAAAACGTGACATTTCGAAGTAGAAAAACTGAAATAGTACTCCAGGAATCTTTTATTTATAACTTTTTATTTCTACAGATTTTTTTATTTATAGCTGATTTATTTAGAACTTCAAAAAAAATCATTTTTGCAGTCTACAAAAAAAATATTTCCCGTACACAATATATAATGTATAAAAATATTTAGCGCACACAATTAGTGAGTAAAATACTTTTACAATTTAATCTGTCATGTAGGCCTAATTGTAGAATTTAATCATGTGTTACTTAATATCACATCTGAAAAATAGGCAGAAAAATAAAAATAAGAGACTGAATTTGTATTTATTTATTTGTAAAATGTATTACAATAATCTTTTTTGTTTTGTTTACAACTTTGCTAAATAATTTTTTACAGTCTAAACAACATACAGATATAACGAGCACACAATTATTGGAAAAAATATATATATGTCAAAAATTAAAAATGAAACTTAATTTTTTTATTAAAAAATATTTTCATACAAAATGTACGTTTTTATTAATTTTTTATATACTATTTATATAATATAATACACAAACATTTAAAATATACAACATTTCAAAACTTGAAATCTATATTAAGTTTGTATATATACAAATCTAATACAAAATTTAAGTTTTTATTATTATTTTATTTAAGTTTTAACTACTGAAACTTTCAATTATTGAAAAAATTATAGTATGTCAAAAATGTCATACAAAATGTTTTTATAATTATTTTTGATAAACTATTTATATATATTATATTTAATAGTTAAAAGAGTTGTCACATGTTTTAATCACGTCATTCCCATATTTAAATTACTTTTACAATTTAATCAGTTACATAATTTTAGAATTATAATTTTGGTTCACGTGTTAGTGGATATCACGTCTGACAAACAGGCAGAGAAATAAAAATAAGCGATGCACGGGTTACAAAAATAAAGACAGAAGCAAGTATGTTTTGGCCCTGAGCAGCAAACCCAGACCTGCTTTTCAACATGAGCCGAGTGTTTTTACTGCAACAGTCCACACACACACACACACACACACACACTCACACTCACACACACTCTAACAAACACACACACACACACACACAATCACACACACTCACACACACACACACAGAGAGCGAGTGGATGGCATGCAGCCAGATCCAGCAGTCTGAATGAACCCAATACCTCGCTCATGGTCACATGATCTGGGGGCCTGAGGCCCTTCGCTCGCCATCCCACCCTGATTAAAGTCATTCACGATTCCGCTACCGTCTGTAAACTCAGGCTCCATTCAATGCAAATGAGAGACACGCGGTCACTCAGGCGGTTATACGAGGAGGATATGTGTGGATAAAACGTCATTTACAGACTCATATAAAACACTAAAGCACAGAAGCAGCTCTGCCACGTTTAATATTATGCTTGACTCTACACTGTAAAGTTTCCAGGAGCGAGCAGAAGTGCCATCTCTCCAATCAGACTAAAACAAGCAGGCAAGGCCAGTTATATGATGTGATTTCAGGCGGGTCGAACTCATCACACACAATACGCTTGACTGTGTCCGAGCGAGTTTCTGCATTCTTGACATTCTGCACGTTACTGGTGGCACATTTGCGTCAGCGGGACCCGAAGGAACTCAAAGACGTCTCGCAGAAGAATGTAAAACATTCCCTCAGCATCTTCCAGCAGCTTCATCCCTCATCCGCCCACAGGTCACATGACAGAGAGACGCTCAGGACTACAGGAGGAAGACTAGTGTTCCAGACAGGAGTTTGATGTGCTCTGTTATAAATGCTCAGAAATTACACAGAACCTGTCAAAAGTTTGGACACACTTTACTGATTCTAAAAACCTTTTGATCTATCTATCTATCTATCTATCATACATGCATACATACATACATAAAACCAACATAAAAATATCTATATACCTATTTAATATATATTTTTCCTTGATCTTAGTACATCAAAAATTAATAAAAATTTGCATTTTGTAAATATATAAGTTTTTATTTTTATGGACTATTTAAATATTATATATATATATATATATATATATATACAGAGAGAGAGAGAGAGAGAGAAATTACCTATAATACATCTATTAAATATATCTTTCTGTATGTTTTATCTTTAAATAGTACATCAACAATTGATAATAAAAACTTATATTTTGTATATATATAAGTGAAAATAAATTTTTATGTACTATTTAAATATTATATACATTATTAAATTATATATATATATATATATATAATGATTATGTATTTTTGTCTGTAAATAGTTCATCAAAAATCAACTAAAACTTTCTAAATATATACACATGTAAGAATTTATTTATACAAACATGTAATATTTTAATATACACACGTTTTTATGTACTATTTAAAGATAGTACATATAAAGTTTCTTTCATTAATGTACTTTTTATTATTTTTTATGTACTATTTGAACTTTATGAAGTTGCATCACATGTTTGGATCACTAAATCATTCCTATATTTGCATTTATGTGATTTCATAGATTAATTGACTTCACTATTACTCTAAAATGTGAAAATCGAGCAGAACGGGTAGATGTGTGTGTAAACTCTGGTACTGTACACCCAACCCAATGCTCCACAGAACCTATAATCAAAAACAATCAAGAATCAAAGACTAAACAAGCCTGAAGTACACAAGACCCATCATGATTAGATGAAGTCACAGCACAGAACCACAAATCACCAAAAGCAGCGCTTGTGAGTGTTTACAGTCAGCGGTCCTCTCATTATACTGTCAGCATCTTCAGCTCCAGTCATGTGACATTTGACAGTCCATCCAAACCAGCCTCTCTACAGACAGACTTTAGCATTAGAATTCATCTATCCAGTAATCCATTCATTCATTTCCATATTACTCCAATGCTCTTCCAAGAATAGCACGGCACGTGTCAAAACAACATGGTAGTATTATGGTAATTTGTGCTTTAGAAATAAACACAAGCACCTCAGATTACAGTGTGATCAAATATGAACAGGAAGATACAGACACACCGTCTCTCAGTCCGTTAGGCACATGTCGTTTGTAAACACAGCAGGACAGTCCCGTGCAGACAGCGGAATGTATAGAGAACGGCAGAGAACGGCGAGAGTAACATTGTAACATTCGAATGTTGCAACATTTAAACATTGTAACATTGTAGCGTTGGGCCTGCGCGTGCGCGCTTAAGGTGACACAAAAAGTAACAACTGACAGATGAATAAAGAGCCGAATAAAGACGCTCCTGCGCTTCCTAAACTAGAGATCACCGCTTTAACCAGCAGCTAAACTAGTACTTTCATTCACTCCGGGTGGAGCGCTTTCATTTGACAGCTAGAGTCTTTTATTTTAGGCCTCTGAGAGAGAAATAACCGCATCCTATTGAGCAGCAGAGCTTCAATAACTGCCATCAAACTGAATGGAGAGAGACTTTACCGAGACGGGTTTCACTGAGGGCTCCGGCGCATTGCTGTGGAGGAGCTCGCTGCTTCGGGTGCTACTTTAATCCCGCAGAAAACAGGTAAAAGTGTTTTGATGAGCACGAGCGTGTCCTCGCCTCTCCTCCACTACACTCCACACAGCAAGAGACTCCAGCCTGCGGAGAGAGTCCGGCGAGAGCTGCGCGCTGGGTCCTAGAGCCCGCATACACCGACACTACACTACAGTGACTACACTACAATACACTACACTACACTACACTACACTACATTACATTACATTACACTACACTACACTACACTACATTACATTACATTACACTACACTACACTACACTACATTACATTACATTACACTACACTACACTACACTACATTACATTACATTACACTACACTACACTACACTACATTACATTACATTACACTACACTACACTACACTACATTACATTACATTACACTACACTACACTACACTACATTACATTACATTACACTACACTACACTACACTACATTACATTACATTACACTACACTACACTACACTACATTACATTACATTACACTACACTACACTACACTACATTACATTACATTACACTACACTACACTACACTACATTACATTACATTACACTACACTACACTACACTACATTACATTACATTACACTACACTACACTACACTACATTACATTACATTACACTACACTACACTACACTACATTACATTACATTACACTACACTACACTACACTACATTACATTACATTACACTACACTACACTACACTACATTACATTACATTACACTACACTACACTACACTACATTACATTACATTACACTACACTACACTACACTACATTACATTACATTACACTACACTACACTACACTACATTACATTACATTACACTACACTACACTACACTACATTACATTACATTACACTACACTACACTACACTACATTACATTACATTACACTACACTACACTACACTACATTACATTACATTACACTACACTACACTACACTACATTACATTACATTACACTACACTACACTACACTACATTACATTACATTACACTACACTACACTACACTACATTACATTACATTACACTACACTACACTACACTACATTACATTACATTACACTACACTACACTACACTACATTACATTACATTACACTACACTACACTACACTACATTACATTACATTACACTACACTACACTACACTACATTACATTACATTACACTACACTACACTACACTACATTACATTACATTACACTACACTACACTACACTACATTACATTACATTACACTACACTACACTACACTACATTACATTACATTACACTACACTACACTACACTACATTACATTACATTACACTACACTACACTACACTACATTACATTACATTACACTACACTACACTACACTACATTACATTACATTACACTACACTACACTACACTACATTACATTACATTACACTACACTACACTACACTACATTACATTACATTACACTACACTACACTACACTACATTACATTACATTACACTACACTACACTACACTACATTACATTACATTACACTACACTACACTACACTACATTACATTACATTACACTACACTACACTACACTACATTACATTACATTACACTACACTACACTACACTACATTACATTACATTACACTACACTACACTACACTACATTACATTACATTACACTACACTACACTACACTACATTACATTACATTACACTACACTACACTACACTACATTACATTACATTACACTACACTACACTACACTACATTACATTACATTACACTACACTACACTACACTACATTACATTACATTACACTACACTACACTACACTACATTACATTACATTACACTACACTACACTACACTACATTACATTACATTACACTACACTACACTACACTACATTACATTACATTACACTACACTACACTACACTACATTACATTACATTACACTACACTACACTACACTACATTACATTACATTACACTACACTACACTACACTACATTACATTACATTACACTACACTACACTACACTACATTACATTACATTACACTACACTACACTACACTACATTACATTACATTACACTACACTACACTACACTACATTACATTACATTACACTACACTACACTACACTACATTACATTACATTACACTACACTACACTACACTACATTACATTACATTACACTACACTACACTACACTACATTACATTACATTACACTACACTACACTACACTACATTACATTACATTACACTACACTACACTACACTACATTACATTACATTACACTACACTACACTACACTACATTACATTACATTACACTACACTACACTACACTACATTACATTACATTACACTACACTACACTACACTACATTACATTACATTACACTACACTACACTACACTACATTACATTACATTACACTACACTACACTACACTACACTGACACTACACTACAATACACTACACTGACACTACAATACAATACACTACACTACACTACACTACAATACACTACACTACAATACACTACACTGACACTACACTACAATACACTACATTGACACTACAATACAATACACTACACTACAATACACTACACTGACACTACAATACAATACACTACACTACACTACACTACAATACACTACACTACACTACACTACACTACAATACACTACACTACACTACACTACACTACAATACACTACACTACACTACAATACAATACACTACACTACACTACACTATAGTACACTGACACTACACTACAATACAATACACGACACTGCAATACACTACAATACACTACACTACAATAAACTACACTACACTACACTGACACTACACTACAATACAATACACTACACTACAATACACTACAATACACTAAATGTGCTATACAAATAAACTTGCCTTGCCTTGCCTTGCCTTACAATACACTTCAATACACTGCACTACACTACACTACACTACACTACAATACACTACACTACAACACTGCACTAGACTACAATACACTACACTACATTACACTACACTACAATACACTACACTGCACTACACTACACTACACTACACTGCACTACACTACACTACAATACACTACACTACAACACTGCACTAGACTACAGTACACTACACTACATTACACTACACTACAATACACTACACTGCACTACACTACACTACGCTACAATACACTGCACTGCACTGCACTGCACTACACTACACTACACTACAATACACTTCAATACAATACACTACACTACACTGACACTACAATACAATACACTACACTACACTTCAATACAATACACTACACTAGACTACAATACACTACACTACAATACATTTTTTATTTTATTACTACAGTATTTTTCTTTTTTAATGTCTTGATAAATGTCTTTTTTAATTTACAAATACATGTTATTTTTTATTTATTTTATTAATCACTTAGCAGCTTATTTTAATACTATTTTTAATTGTTATTTGTTATATTGTATACTTCTTTTTCTTGTCATTAGTTGTTTTAAGTATTAAGCTTTGGCAGTATTGTATGTAAGCACAATTATGCTATTAAAGTACTTTAAGTATACTTTATATGTATATATACATATATATTTTTTTTTAGGTATATCATTTCTTTATGTATATTTTTCAAAGTGCACACACACACACATAATTGTTTAAAAAATACCTTAGCTACAACAATATGAAGTGATAAAATAATTTCTCACAGAATTCAGTTTGTCTTGGTCTTCTTTCATCACTCATCACATCACACAACACCATTTACTATATTTATTCACAGGTTGGTAATATGCATAAAAATGTGAGATTATGGTGATAATTCTGATTTAATCTTACTCTACAAACTCAGCTGTGAAGAGCCAAGTCAACAGCTCTTCCTTCTAATTCCATATTAAATGCTCTAACTGCTTTAGTCAGACAAAAGGCCATTAAATATATTATCTTCTGTCTGTCTGTTTTTAAGGCTCCAGTGCCTTATTATATTTTTATGCCATCAAGACTGCATATTTTTTGGGTGTTTATACAATCTCCATCTGTTAATTATGAGAAGACACGTTTACTTTCACATGGATCACTGCTCTCATTAATATTGATTTGAAAATGTCATGTTTATTCACGAATTGATTTCTTACAAAGTTATAGACAAACTGTAATTTTTTATAATTAATTTTTATTTTTAATATTAATTATTATTAATATATTTAATTTGTAAAATATTTTTCATTTATTATAAATTATTTGTATATTTAATTTATACAGAATTTGTTACTGTATGATAAAGATATGTGCAAATACGTTTTTGCATTTATTTTAAATATTAATAATAATATATTTTCTTATTTATTTTTTTAATTTTTATTTTGTAATTATTTATATATTTAATTTCTACAGAAATTGTTACTGTATGACAAATGTGCAAATAACATTTGAGAGCTACAAAGTGTTTCTATAATTTTTTAATAATTTGTAATTTATTTATTATATTAATTGATAATCTATTTTTATTTTTAAAATATTTTTAATTTATTTTTAATTAGATGTAATTTCATTTTTCACAGAGGAAAGAAAGTGATGACAGAATTTTCATATTTAGATGATCAGTTCAGCTGATCTCAGTCTGAAGATTGTATTTGATGGTAATTTCTCAGTTAAAATCCAGAGCTGGGAAGCTGTTTTTGTGTGTGTGTGTGTGTGTGTG
>NW_015653470.1:87588-96803 GCF_001515625.1 Sinocyclocheilus rhinocerous | reverse complement strand
TGTGTGTGTGCGTGTGTGTGTGTGTGTGTGTGTGTGTGAGTGTGTGTGTGTGTGTGAGTGTGTGCGTGTGTGAATGGCATGCCAGAGGACAGCAGAGGAATGTGATGCTTTTGTATGTCCGGGGGAAGAGAGGCTCGGGTTGGAATGCCATTGATGAGAACGGACAGAAAAAAATGAGCCTCCAGGAAGTTTTCTCTCGCTCTCGCTCTCTGTGAGAACCTCATGCCATCATTCTGAGCCGCTCTCAGGCGCTCCGGTCTCATGAAGCACAACCACTGCATTGTGTATCCCGTAAACACACCGTCCACAAACTACAGCCGACCGCCCTCTCCGGACGAGTGAATGAAACACATTCCTGCTTACAGCAACAGAGCTGCATTTACATCCCACTCGGAGAAAAATCATTGTGTCAGTGCTGATGTCAGTCAAAACAGCCATTTATAGTCCACATCGTTTACTGTTGATTCAGAAAGCACTTTCACTAACCTGTGAAACACTAACAAAATCATTTAGACAATTGACTAATTTGTGATTTAGCTACACCCTGAAAGGAATAGATCAAACAAAAATTTATATTTTCTGAAATGTGCTCACACTCATGCCATCTACAAGATGTAGATGAGTTTGTTTCTTCATCAGATTTGTAGAAATGTAGCATTGCATCACTTGCTCACCAGTGGGTCCTCGGCAGTGAATGGGTGCCGTCAGAATGAGAGTCCAATGAGAGTTTGTTTCAGCTCAAGATGTTAACTGATGGACTGGAGTGATGGATTATTGTGATGTTTTTATCAGCTGTTTGGACTCTCATTCTGACGGCACCCATTCACTGCAGAGCAAGTGATGGATTCTCCAAATCTGTTCATATGAAGAACCATTTTTGGTTTCCCAAATGAACAGTTCTGTGAAGTGTTAGTGTGAAGAACCTTAAAGAACCTTTCATGCAATGAAAACCGAAAATTGTGCATCGTATTTTTAAGAGTGATAAAACAATTTGATATATATTCCGTCTCCAGTGTGAAAGAGCAGCCCACATTAACTAGTACAAGAGAAATCCAAACCTCAGAGCTATGTAAGAACAGCCTGCTTCACCAGTCCTTCAGAGAAGCTTCAAATGGCCCTTTCAAAGCGTTGAACAGCTGGAGTTTGGGCAAAAGGTGGCCTGAACAGTTGCAGAGGCCACGAGTTGAGCAGCTGCAGCTCCTGCTCACGTCTGCGCTGCGCCTACAGGATCAACAACAGTTTGAGTGTTCTTATAGAAGAGCCATCCCAAAATAGCCCTCTAACTATGTTCTTCTGCTGCTTCTACTCGCAAAATGTGTCAACTGCAGTTCTGTTGTGTGAAAATCACTGCATGGACTGGTTTGTTTCAGTCACATTTACATTTATCCATTTAGCAGGTGCTATAAATTGAGTTAACTGAAGGCTTAAAAAGTTATAAAGCAGGCTAAAGATGAACAGGGGGTTGGATTTTTTGTATTTGTCCAACATGCTATAAATAAACAAACATGAATTTGGGAATGTCTCTTTTGATACATGAACAAAACCTGATGCTCATGCTCTCCATCTTGATCTGAGACCGCATCCAAAGAGCATCTTGAGCTTTTGTGGAAGAAAGCAAATCTGACTGTCTATACAAAGAGGCACATGAATAGAAATGTAAAAATATAAATAAATAAAAAAGAAAAATAGTTTAATATTTTTTTAAATAACTTTTTATTTATATTTATTTTAAATGATTTTATTTTATTTTTCCAGAATCCTTTCCATTTACTTTCCAGTTCGAATATTTGCATTGATTTTGTTGTATTTCCAAGTTAAAAAAAAATAAATTAAAAATTAAAAAATTAGATTTAGATTTTCCCAGATTTTCAATATAATTCATTATTTGCATTTGATTAGTCACATAGGAATTTGAAAGAATTTAAAAAAGAGAAGTCTTTATTAATTTAAAAAATAATATTTATAAAATTATATTTAATATTAAATATATATATTTTTTAATTTGAATTATTTTTTAATTATTTCTAAAATGATTTTTAGTGACTTTTAATTTAATTTAATTTTTTTCTGAATCCTACATTTTTTGACTCATTTCCAAGTGTATTATTCTGATATTTTTCATTGTTGTATTTCCAAGTGTAAATTAACAAAAAACAAACAAAAAAAATCCAGATTTTTAGTGACACTGATTACTTACATTTAATTAGTCACATAGGTATTCGAAAGAATAAAAAAATAAGAAGTATTTATTTAAATCAAGTTTATTATTCAAATATTAGATTTTTTTTTTTAATTGATTTTCAGTGTTATATTTCCAGTTTAAATGAAAAAAAAAAAAAAAAAATCCCAGATTTTCAACTTGGTCTTAGACGTTTGAAGCTCGCTTGTTTGACAACCTCACATAGAAACCAATGACTTCAGAAATAATCCTTCATGCATTTAATGTAGTTCAGATGAAAGCGCGCCCACCCTCCTCGCAGACCAGAGTAACTTCAGGGTGAAAATAGTAAGACTGTAGTGCGAGTCAGTGCCAAGACATTCCAGCTCAGAGCAGGATTAGCTTCGATTAGATCCCAGCAAACGCTCTCAGCACACAACACAGCAGCGCTCTCAACAAAGACCACAGGAGGAGGGCGGCTTCTCAAAAGAGCTCTAATTATACACTTAAATATATTGAAAGAGTGGAATGCATTTAGGCTGGACGGGTTTGAGAGGATCATCGCAATTTGCAATCTTAAAAAATTAATTTAGCATCTAGAGCCCTCTCTAGAAAACACTTCATTTTCTAGAGAAAGAGAACAGTCGTATAGTGACACTCTTTAGTTTAAGTTCCTCTTCACCTCACTTTGTGTTTGCACATGCCTCTTATTTTCAGCTTTTCTTCTAACCAAAAAAATACACAAGTTAAATGTCAGATTTAAAACCGTTTATTAAGTAAATTTTAAAAAATCATGACTAAGTGATAGATTTAATTTAAACTCACAGCCTCAAGATATAAAATGCATTTATAATTTTGAAATTAACCCATAAACATCAGTGAATATAAAAATTAAGATATCGCATATTAAGACATTCAGATATTGTAATTTGTGAATTAACCCCAAAACATAAAAAGTACTGTAAATAAATAAAAAATATTAAATAATAGATTTTGGATATTTTTAACACACAGCCCCAAGATATAAAATGCATGCATAATTTTGAAATCAAGCTTGTAATTAAACCCCCAAAAATAAAAAATAGAAAAAGTTTAGATTTTTAAACACACAGCCTCAAGATATAAAATGTATTAAAATAAAATTAAGGCAGATATTGCAACTCGTGCTAAAATATTGCAAACCCCAAAACATAAAAAAAGAGAAAAAGACATTAATAGATTTAATTTTATATTGACATGTATGCATTTAGCAGATGCTTTTATTCAAAGCAACAAATAAATTTTTTTGCTCTCTCTCTCTCTCTCTCTATATATATATATATACACATATATACAGATATATATATATTGCAATTTTAACTTTATGTTTATAATATACTATATATACATTATAATATTTATTTTTTCTCAATATAACAAAAATGAATGGTCTTTAATAAATGCAGAACGAGTAACACAGCTGTCTTTTAAGTGAACACTGCTACTTACTGCCCCAGTGTGAGCTTGTCCTGAAGTACAGTACACTGGTGTTATCGCGAGACTGGACCATTAACAACCTGCTTGACACACACACACACACACACGAACACACACGCAGCGCAGATCTTCACGCGCACCGGACTCGAATCGCGCCGAGGAGCGGAAACACAGACTCCAACATCTGGACACACACCATGAGAGCACGCGGCTCCATCTGAGCACTCAGCGGTGAGTACGCGCTTTGATGCGGACCTGAATGTGACACACACGTTTGATCCGCCGCCGCTCCTCACGAGACCGGAGTTTCTAATGCAGCTCAGCGCACCAGTTTACGAGATGTTTGGGCGTGAAATAAGACGTTAAAGGAGGAGGAAAAGCGCGTAAAAGCTCAGCGTAATGCGCCGCTGTCTTGTTCTCGCGAGTTTGTTTTCTAACAAAAGTATCCTGTCATGAGCTCGCTCGCGCTTCGAACACTTTCATATGAGCGAGACGCGTCCGTCTGTCTGTCTGAGGATCGTGTTCAAATTGAAACGCGTTAAAATGCAAGAACTCAGAAGTTTGAGGTTCCTCAGAGGAACATATGGCATAAAGACACAGCTGGAGATTTGAGGCTGATGTCAGAGCAGCTGACTCTAACAGATCACACACACACACACACACATGGACGAGAGGTCGCGTTCAGTCGTCTGGTGCTCTGGAGCTGTGCTTCTCATTGCGTTTATATGATGTTCGTCGTGTTTGAGTTCGCAAACTTGCGTTTGGAGATGTGAGGTGTTGTTTGCGCATGACTGGACTGACGCTCATTCACTGCTGCTGTTCGATGGGAAGCGCAAAGTGAAGATCAACTTGTGCGAGCGCTGAAACAAGAGGGTATGTTGAGGTTTGCGAACATTTATAGATTCTACGCTTAAATGTTTGAGCAAGTTGCCTTTTATCCACTTTCTTGATTTAATTACATTTTTTTGACATAAACTAGCTGCGCGTCACAAACCTCTCGGAAGCACGACTTGTTTTTATTGCATTTGATTGTCTTTGGTGGCCTGTATGTTGAATTAGAAGTGAAGTAAAAAAATTTTTTGTAGCTTGAAACTATAATTGTGAGACAGCTGTTTGTTGTGCATTAAAAAGCATCTTTGAAACTCTATTAAAATGCCAGTTTTTGACAGATATACTGCAGCTGCGCTACATTAAAAACTAGTTTTTAATGTAGTATATCTTTGGTGGCCTGTAGGTTGAGTTAGAAGTGAAATAAAAGTTTATGTCGCTTGAAACTATAATTCTGAGTTTGAAACTCACAATCAAATGTCAATTTTTGACGCAGTCGATATAATGTAGCTGCATTACAAACATCTTGGAAGCACGATTCGATTTTATTGTAGTATGATATTGCATTTGTTTGTCTTCAGTGGTCTCTATGTTGAAATCAGAAGTGAAATAAATGATTTTTTTGTAGCCTGAAACTATAACTCAAGAGTTCTGAGTTAAAAAGCATCTTTGAAACACAATTGCATGTCAGTTTTTGAAATATACTGAAGCTGCGCATTGCAAACATCTTGGAAGCACAACTTGTTTTTATGATATTGTATGTATACTGCATGTTAAATCAGTAGTGAAATAATTATTTTGTAGCTTGAAACTATAATTGTGAGACAGCTGTTTGTTGTGCATTAAAAATATATACAGATATACTGCAGCTGTGCATTGCAAACATCTTGGAAGTACAATTCGTTTTTAATGTAGTAGGATATCACTTTTGTTTGTTTTCAGTCGCCTTATGTTGAATTAGGATTATTTTGTAGCTTGAAACTACAGTTCTGAGGTCTGAGTGTTTGAAACTCACAATCAAATGCCAATTTTTGACAGTCGATACAATGTAGCTGCATTACAAACAGCTTGGAAGAACTTTTTTTTCAGTGGCCTTCAGTGTGTTTTCATGCCTGCGTGTTGAATTAGAAGGATTTTCTGTGAGATAACACCTTTTTCTTTTTTTTTGGGCATTCCAAAAAAATCAAGTTGTTTATTTTATACAATTCAGATTGTTTCAAAGCAGCTTTGCAGGAAAATAACATGCAAACTTCTTCATATACGAGAAGCGCTAGAAGAAAAAAAGCCGCTTGGAAACCCACGGGTCGTGTTTGTAATGCAGCACACAGCGGGTTGGGTTTACTTTTGTTTGTCTCCGGCGGCCTGTAGATGCACTGTTGTGAATGGCTACCCGGCGTTTATTTAACATCCAGTTTTTCCTGTTTTCCGGCAGGTCACGCCATAAGAATGGAGTTCCCAGACCATAGCCGCCAGTTACTGCAGTGTCTGAGTCAGCAGAGACACCAAGGCTTCCTCTGCGACTGCACTGTGCTGGTGGGAGAGACGCGGTTCAAAGCGCACCGAGCCGTCCTGGCCTCATGCAGCATGTACTTCCACCTCTTCTACCGCGACCAGCTGGACAAAAGAGACGTGGTGCATCTGAACAGCGACATCGTGACGCCGCCGGCGTTCGGGCTGCTGCTGGAGTTCATGTACGAGGGAAAGCTGGAGTTCAGCGCTCTTCCGGTGGAAGACGTCCTGGCAGCCGCCAGCTACCTGCACATGTACGACATCGTGAAGGTGTGCAAAGGAAAGCTGAAGGATAAGGAGCTGTGCGAGGCGGTGCATGACACAGATTGCGGCAGGCAGAAGGCGAACGGTCACCCCGACGGGTCCCCGGATCTTGTAGGTGTCAATTATGTGTCAGCCGAGGTCGAGGCCTGTGTCCGAACAGCTGGAAAAACAAAAGCTGATGTCAGTAGTTCGGCCGTCCCCGTGTCCCAGAGGTCCCGGGTGTCGGATGACACGGACCGCGCGCTGGATTTGTCTTTCAAGCCTCTGTCGAGTCGAGACGCCTTCCACCCCTCCTACGTCTCGGGACAGCTGGCCCTCGACAGCCAGCAGCAGGGCACCGAGCCACTTGTTAAAGACGAACATGACTTGCTGTCAGAGCAGGAGGACGGTGATCCGGTGAGCCCAGAGAGCCAGCGCTTTGGGAATAGCGCCAGGAGTTCGGTGGTGACAGGGTTCGCTGCCCTTTTCCCCGACAACAAGGCCACAGCTTCGCTGCTCCCTCCGGACGATGACCTGATGGAGGAGGAGAGTGGGCTGCATGTGCGTTCGGAGCATCATCTCAGGGACAGCGAGGGCGAGGATGAAGACGACCTGGCGTCCTCAGACATCTCTACATCCAGCGGGGTTCTTCTCCCGCAGGTCTGCATGTGTCCGCTCTGCAGCAAGGTCTTCCCGAGCGCACATGTGCTCCAGCTCCACCTCAGCTCACACTTCAAGGAGAAAGACGGCATTCGCTCGAAGCTCTCGCCTGACGGCTCCGTCCCGACCTGCTCGCAGTGCGGCAAGACCTTCTCCTGCATGTACACGCTCAAGCGGCACGAGCGCACGCACTCCGGCGAGAAGCCGTACACCTGCGGACAGTGCGGGAAGAGCTTCCAGTACTCACACAATCTGAGCCGGCACGCCGTTGTGCACACGCGAGAGAAACCACACGCGTGTAAGTGGTGCGAGCGGCGCTTCACACAGTCCGGCGATCTGTACCGACACATACGCAAGTTCCACTGCGGCCTCGTCAAGACGCACACTATTGGATAAAACGGGGTGCAATCACGTCCTTTTGTAGAAAAACGACATCAGTTTTTATGAATAATAGTAATAATGTAATAATAATATCCAGTATTTTGCAGGTGGCAGAAAATTGGTTCATTAATGGCTGTAAAACACATTTGTGTCCTCAGCAATCAACAATTTTATAAACTTGGGACTTTGACACACACACACACACACACACGCTTCATTGTAAGTCCTCTAGTGAATGTAGATGACAATCTGTTTGAGTTGATTTTGCCTGAATTCTTTGGTAATTTATTTGGATTCTCTGTTTGTTTGTGTGTTTTTGTGCTTTCTTTCTTTCTTTCTTCTCGGGCACATTAGACATTTGTGCCTGTTTGTTTGTGCTGTGAAAATGTGACAATCTTTATCTAGATCTTTATTTAGCCGAAGAGTAGATTAAACAACATTTTCTGTGGAATTATTGTGCTTGTCTTTTTGAAAATGATGCTAGAGCCGGACATTGCATTCAGAATATTACAAATCTTTACCAGAGTAAATATGATTAACAAGCAGTTACATGTAAAAATCATCTTCAGTCATGAAAACCTGGGTATTTCCAATACCTATAAAATTGCCTAGAAACAGTTATGAAAATGACTAAAGTCTTACATTTTAATCTAAATCGCCTAGTTCTGCTTAGCTTAATTATTGCATTGCTCTTTTTGAGTGTACTCTATTTAAAATGATTTTTAAAAATCCTTCCAGGTGACCAGAAAAGTCATGGAAATGCATTGGTCAAACAAATAAATCTGGTATTTTTATGAGGGTTATTAGAGAGAATTTGAGAGAAAAAATAATGGAAGATTTGAATAATTTTTTTCATAAATGAAAAATGTCGTGTGCAGTATAATGAAGTTGGCAACATATTCAAGAGATAAATATTTAGGTTTTCATACAAAAAAAAAAAAAAAGAAGTAGTTTGCTTCAGTATAGCTGAAAATAAAATGAAATAAATAATGACCAGAAAAGTCATGGAAATGCATTGGTCAAATAAATAAATCTGGTATTTTTATGAGGGTTATTAGAGAGAATTTGAGAGAAAAAATAATGGAAGATTTGAATAATTTTTTTCATAAATGAAAAATGTCGTGTGCAGTATAATGAAGTTGGCAACATATTCAAAAGATAAATATTTAGGTTTTCATACAAAAAAAAAAAAAAAAGGAGTAGTTTGCTTCAGTATAGCTGAAAATAAAATGTAAAAAATAAATAAAATAATAAAAAAAGGAAAATGTTTCCAATCAAACTACCATATTTTGGTGCTCATACATCCGTCACCTTTATAATCTAGTTCAATTATACAGATGTCAACATCTTCATAAAACATCAAAACTACACAAAGTAAAAGAAAACACGATCTAGGCGACATTACTGAAATCCTTAAGTCTTCAAAAATTCTATAGTTAATATAAATTTCCTAGTTCTGCTCATCTTAATTATTTCATTGTGTGTAATCTCTATAAAAATGATTTTTAAAATCCTTCCAGGTGACTGGAAAAGTCATGGAAATGCATTGGTCAAATGCTGTAAATAAATCTGGTAATTTTATGAGGGTTAAATTCAAGAAGACATAATGGAATATTTAAATCATTTTTGTTCATGAATGAAACATTTTGTGTACAATGTAATGACGTTGGCAACATATTCAAGATATAAATGATTAGGGTTTTCATAATTGTAAAAAATATCTTTGAGATCAAAGGAGTGGTTTGCTTCTGTATAGCTGAAAATAAAATAAAAAATAATAAAAAATAATGAAAATAAAAAAAGAACTTAAATTAGTCCAGAATATTTCCAATCAAACTCTACTGTATTTTGCTGCTAGTTCGTCTGTCACCTGTAGAATCTAGTGGATCTAAATTAGACATATCAACATCTTCATAAAACATCAAAACTACACAAAAAAAAATTTATTTTAAAAAACATA
>NW_015653470.1:84845-86468 GCF_001515625.1 Sinocyclocheilus rhinocerous | reverse complement strand
GAAATCCTTAAAATCCTTAAGTCTTCAAAAATTCTATAGTTAATATAAATTTCCTAGTTCTGCTCATCTTATTGTGTGTAAGACATTACTGAAATCCTTAAGTCTTCAAAAATTCTATAGTTAATATAAATTTCCTAGTTCTGCTCATCTTAATTATTTCATTGTGTGTAATCTCTATAAAAATGATTTTTAAAATCCTTCCAGGTGACTGGAAAAGTCATGGAAATGCATTGGTCAAATGCTGTAAATAAATCTGGTAATTTTAAATTCAAGAAATTCAAGAAGACATAATGGAATATTTAAATCATTTTTGTTCATGAATGAAACATTTTGTGATGACGTTGGAAAAAAAAAGGAGTAGTTTGCTTCAGTATAGCTGAAAATAAAATGTAAAAAATAAATAAAATAATAAAAAAAGGAAAATGTTTCCAATCAAACTACCATATTTTGGTGCTCATACATCCGTCACCTTTATAATCTAGTTCAATTATACAGATGTCAACATCTTCATAAAACATCAAAACTACACAAAAAAATTTTATTTTAAAAAACATAAAATAATACACGACCCAGGTGATGTTACGAAACCCTTAAAAACTTTTGAAAAATTCTATAGTTAATCTAAATTTCATTAATTATTTCATTGCTCTTTTTTAGTGCAATTTCTAGTTAATCTAGTTAAATGATACAGATGTCAACATCTGTATAAAACATCAAAACTACACAAAGTAAAAGAAAACACGATCTAGGCGACATTACTGAAATCCTTAAAAAGTCTTCAGAAATTCTATAGTTAATATAAATTCCCTAGTTCTGCTCATCTTAATTATTTCATTGCAGTATTTGAGTGTAATCTCTATAAAAATAACTTTTAAAAATGCATCCAGTTGACTGGAAAATTCATGGAAATGCATTGGTCAAATAAATAAACCAGGTATTTTCATGTGTATAAATCTGGGAAAAAATTAATTAATTAAATCAAAACATCAAAACTACACAAAGTAAAAGAAAAATCGACCCAGGCGATTTTACAGAAGATCTTAAAAAGTCATGAACGTTTCTAAAGTTAATATAAATTTCCTAGTTTCGCTCAGCTTAAAAAAGCTTTAAAATCCCCTTTCTCAAATCAGGCTGTTCTGAGATTCCTGTCAGAATGACGTAGTTCTGCACAGGCCCCTCCTACGATAGTTGATTGACAAGTCCGTCTTAGCTCCGCCCTGAGTGAGCTGTCATCACTTTAGTTTTTAAGGGAATGCGCCGATCCCCGATCTACATAAATGCGTCTATGTTCGCGCGAGTCATTCGTGATCGAGCTTCATCTACACAAGAAGTGAGTATAAGGTTTTTTATGAATCTTTGCAAATCGCCTTTCCTAATATGTGCTAGTTAGCAAGTTTCGCGGCTAAAGTAAACAGTACTGCTCGTCACCGCTAAGCGGCAACCTCCCGCTCTCTCTCCTGAAGCCAACACGGAAGTGATTTAAACTGTAATTCATCAACTGGCCGCAAAAGGGAGTCAATCCCATAGACTCCCCATGTTAAAATGCCCAACTTTGCAGCAGAAAAAACCTGGTTAAAAAAATGATTTTGGTCTATATAGCTAATTTTGCCCTTCATGACAACT
>NW_015653470.1:70226-84555 GCF_001515625.1 Sinocyclocheilus rhinocerous | reverse complement strand
TTCGCGCGAATCATTCGTGATCCAGCTGCACTTACAGCATAAGTGAGTATAAGGGTTTTTTTATGAATCTTTGCAATCGCTGTTCCTAATAACGTGCTACTTGGCCAGTTTCGTGGCTAAATGCGGCTTCGTCACCCCACGGAAGAGAGGGGCGTGGTCAGCAGAGCTCATTAGCATTTAAAGCAACATGGACTAGAATTGCTTGCTAAAAACAGAGCTCATTTTGACAGGGTAAAAAAGGTGTTTTTTACACTACCATTGAGAAATTTTAACCAAAGTATGTTATAGACTTTTCATTAAGACCCTAAAGAATCATATCAACTTATATCAAATGGGCATCCGATGACCCCTTTAACGAAAAGAACGCCTCCTTCACCGGACGCTCATCTGCATTCTGAGCAAACAAACATTCACGCCGGAGGAGGACGAGAAATGCATGGCTAATTCGGAATCTCAAAGCCAATTCACTGGTCATTTTCTTAGTGAGCGAGATGCTAATTATTCTCCGACTGCACATGTAAAGCAATCCAGCTGCTCGGCGGTGTGATTCCCATGACCCTGCCCCCACGCACCCCTGCAAATAGCCCGACTCTTTTGTGTGAAGTTAGTAGTTTGGCGTGTCTATTGTCCACTCCGGCGCTCAGATTCTGCCCTGAAGCTCAGTGAACCGCTGTAGACGTTTCGCTTTAGACCCGCTTAAAGGGAACGAGGTGTAAATAAGGATGTGTGGTGGTCTGGCTAGAAATACTAGAATTTAAACTAGAGGCCCGGAGGATTACACTTTACTAACATTTCACCTGCTGCCAGAGATCTGTCATGCAGTCAGACACCAGATGAGGAAAACAATGTTAAATGTTGACGATAAAACATCTATTTGTGCATGAATGAATCTGCTTTCAAATGGAAGGAGAAAACACTTTTTTTATGTTGATGTCAAAGGTCACGTGGTCATGTGACAATGAACAGGGAATCAAATTTATTTATGTACATATCTATTTTCACAATACACACAGTTTCACAGCAGCTTCATATAATGTTAAAATCATAATGTTTAAGTTTATAATATCTTAATATCATCATGCGTTATAGTCGCAGATTAGAGCTGGACAATAATATTATTTAAATTTTGCAAAGATATAAACAATATCACAATATAAGCGAGCACCCGGCAACAATCTAGCAACAATTTAGAATAACCCAGAAACACCCTAGCAACCACTCAGAAAACCCTAGCAACCCCATAGCAACCATCAGAACGGATAGAAAAATACATGCTTGTATCAACAAGTTAAAAATGCTCACAACATGTGAGCAACCACCTAGCAACACCCTAGCAACCACACAGAAAACCCTAGCAACGCCATAGCAACCACTCAGAACAGTTAGAAACATGCGTACTTGTATCAACAAGCTATCAATGGTCATAACATGTGAGCAACCATCTAGCAAAACCCTAGTAACCACTCAGAACACCCTAGCAACCATGCAGAAAACCCTTGCAACTCCATAGTAAAATGCATCCTTGTATCAACCAGGTAACAATGCTCAAAACACATGACCTACCACGTAGCAACCACCCAGCAACACCCTAGCAACACCACTCAGAAAACATTTGCAACTCCATAGCAACCATTCAGAATACATAGAAAAATGCATACTTGCATCAACAAGTCACCATAGCAAATGCAAACCCTAGAAACCACTTAGCATTAGACATCACCCAGCAACACCCTAGCAACCACTCAGAAAACCCTAGAAACACAACCTAGCAACCACTCAGAAAACCCTAGCAACTTTATAGCAACCACTCAGAATGGCAAGAAAATGCATATTTATATCAACAAGCTAAAAATGCTCACAACACATGAGCAACCACCAAGCAACCACCGAGAAGACCCTAGCAACTCCATAGCAACCACTCAGAACAGCTAAAAAAATGCATACTTGTATCAACAAGTTAAAAATGCTCACAACACTTGAGTAACCACCTAGCAACCATTTAGAACACCCTAACAACCCCTCAGAAAACACAACGTAAAATAAATATGACCCAGGTGACATTAAAAAGTGTTAACTTGGGGAAATATTTAAAATGAATTATTATAAATGCTTAGAGACATTTAGAAAAGCAAACACTACAACTAAAAGGGCAATGTTAAAACTAAAGTTTAGTCTTTCATGTCACATAATTTTGCATTTTGTTTTCATTTCTATTGATTTTAAGGGCATTTTATTTTTCTGAAATGTGTTTGGTATTTGATATAAAATCTGCAAAACTAGTTGAAGGACTGGACTAGACAACTAGCAAATGAGAAACAAGCATGCCATGACTAGTTGCACTCTTTGATGAGCGCGCTGTCGTCTCTTTGACTTAATTAGATGTGTGTTTTGCCCTCGCTTATCAAAAAGCTTCATGTAATTTCCATTTCACCACAGCTAGCACATTTGCATGTATTCCCCAGACGACAACAAGTCTTTGTAGGAGAAGTGAAGTTGAAACTTGGATGTCTTCACCTCGCAAGGCCAGCGGTGGGAGACCTTGACCTCTGAACGGACGGCCGGGGACATCTGGTGCTGGCCATGTTTATTTATTTATTTACCTCATAACAAAAGACAGGTGGTCACACTTGAAAAGGAGCGATGCAGCCTCACACACACACACACACACTCATGCACATAAAACAGAAAAAGAGCAATGATCTGTCATCGACGAGACCTTTGTGTCTTATATAATTAACATCAAAACATTATATCCTCAATATCACCTTTATAGCACTGTTAATGCTAATGTTGATAGTGGTCACACTTGAAAAGGAGCGATGCAGCCTCACACACACACACACACTCATGCACATAAAACAGAAAAAGAGCAATGATCTGTCATCGACGAGACCTTTGTGTCTTATATAATTAACATCAAAACATTATATCCTCAATATCACCTTTATAGCACTGTTAATGCTAGGAAATGTTGATAAATCCCATGATATTGTGTTCATGCAACATCATATTTTCAAGGTATTTTACAGAATACCATAGTATTAGCATGGTACAAAAATCGAATTAATACCATATCCTCAAAACAAACCATCACTCTGGCAACTACTTTGAACAGCTTGAAAACAGATATTTCTATCAACAAACTTACAACTCGTTAGCAACCACCAAGCTAAAACCACACGCTTATTGATTAATTCTCGGTATGATATGTGTACTGTTACACCCCTTGTAACAACCACTCAGAACATCATAGAAAACACCCAGCAATACCATAGCAACCATCAAAAACAGCTAGAAAATGAATTATTGTATAAACAAGCTAAAAATGCTCACAACAAACGAATAACCACCTAGCAACACCTTAGAAACCACTCAGAATACCCTAGCAACCACTTAGCAACACCCTAGCAAACCACTCAAAACACATGGTTAACTGTACCAACAAACTAAAAATTCTTGCAGATTGTTAGAAACCACCTAGAACACCCTAGCAACACCCTTGCAACCACTTACATCATCCTTGTGACCACTAGTACAAGCTACTGTATGAAAAAACAAACTACCTTAGCAACCACGCAGAACACCCTTGCAACCACTCAGAAAACACTTGTAATTCCATAGCAACCTTTCAGAACAGCTAGAAAATGCATACTTCATCAGTATCAAAAAGCCACAAATACTCACAATACATTAACAACCAACTGGCAACACCCTAGCAACACCCTGGCATCCACTCAGAAAACCTTAGCAACCACCCAGAACTGCTAGAAAATGCATACTTGAATCAAATGCACACAATACATTAGCAACCACCCAGAAAACCCTAGCTATACCCTAGCAACCAACCAGAACCGCTAGAAAATGCATACTTGAATCAACAAGCCACAAATGCTCACAATACATTATCAACCACCCAGCAACATCCTAGCAACCACTCAGAACAGCTATAAAATGCATTCTTTTGTTTACAGCCACCCAGAACACCCTGGCAACCACTCAGAACACCCTAGCAACCACTCAGAACACCCTAGCAACACCCTTGCAACCACTCTGACAAGCTAGAAAATTAATACTTGTATCAACAAGCTATAAATGCTCACAATACATTAGCAACCACCCAGCAACATCCTAGCAACCACTCAGAACAACTATAAAATGCATTCTTTTGTTTACAGCCACCCAGAACACCCTAGCAACCACTCAGAACACCCTAGCAACCACTCTGACAAGCTAGAAAATGCATACTTGTATCAACAAGCCACAAATACTCACAATACATTAACAACCAACTGGCAACACCCTAGCAACCACCCAGCAACACACTGGCAACCACTCAGAAAACCTTAGCAACCACTCAGAATAGCTAGAAAAATGCATACTTGTGTTAACAAGCTACAAATATTCACAACACATTGGCAACCACCAAGAAACACCCTAGCAACCACTCAAAACAGCTAGAAATGCTTAAATTCACACAATACATTAGCAACCACCCAGAAAACCCTAGCTACACCCTAGCAACCACACAGAACCGCTAGAAAATGCATACTTGTATCAAGAAGCCACAAATGCTCACAATACATTAACAACCAACTGGCAACACCCTGGCAACCACTCAGAAAACCTTAGCAACCACTCAGAATAGCTAGAAAAATGCATACTTGTATCAAGAAGCCACAAATGCTAACAATACATTAGCAACCACCCAGAAACTTCCTAGCAACCACTCAGAACACCCTAGCAACATCCTAGCAATCACTCAGAACACCCTAGCAACACCCTTGTTACACTCTGACAAGCTAGAAAATGCATACTTGAATCAACAAGCTATAAATACTCATGATACATTAGCAACCACCCAGCAACTTCTTAGCAACCACTCTGAACAGCTAGAAAATGCATACTCGTATCAACAAGCCACAAATACATTAACAACCAACTGGCAACACCCTAGCAACCACCCAGCAACACCCTGGCAACCACTCATAACACCCTAGCAACACTCTTACAACCACTCTGAACAGCTAGAAAATGCATACTCGTATCAACAAGCCACAAATACTCACAAATACATTAACAACCAACTGGCAACACCCTGGCAACCACTCATAAAACCTTAGCAACCAGTCAGAACAGCTATAAAAATGCATACTTGTCTTAACAAGCTACAAATACTCACAACATATTGGCAACCACATAGAAACACCCTAGCAACCACTCAGAACAGCTAGAAATTGCTTACTTGTATCAAATTCACAAAATACATTAGCAACCACCCAGCAACACCTTAGCAACCACTCAGAACAGCTCAAAAATGCATTCTTTTGTCAACAACCACCCAGAACACCACTGAATCATGGTGGAGAGTTATGCACGGCAAACTTTGACGATGTTCAAAACTGTTCAAGACTTGAGGAGATCATAAGTTGACCTTAGTAACGTGTCCTTCTGTCCTGTATGGAGCGTGAGCTGATGGAGGAGTCCAGCGCACAGCTGTCACTCCTTCACTACATGCACACGTATTTATAGCAGCCACATCACCGCGGCCGGCCGTGTGTCTGCGCACAGCTGCTCTGTACAAATGGGGGGTGATACAGAGCCACACGCCTGGACTTAAGTGCGTCCAGGAGTCAGCGGGGCCCAGCGGGCCTTCGGGGGTTCCTGGCATGTGGCGCAGAGAAAGAGGAGCCGCCTCGGAAGTCACGGCTGTGACCTTTTACAGTAAAACGCTTGTGGTGAAAGTCTGGACAGCTGCAGAAAAGCACAGACAAAAGAACAGGAGTGTCAGGAACATCTAATTGCTTTTCCATCTCCACAGCATGCATGAAGACTCCTGCCCTCAATATCATGATCTATATTAAAAGATTACGCCATCATTTACTCACCTTCATACGTCTGTGGAGCACAGAAGGAGATGCTGAAGTCAGTGTTGATATTCCACACAATTGTGAAATGAAAGAAGTTCTCAAGCTTCACAAAGGATGAAAAAGTATCCTAACAGTAGTCCATACAACTAGTCTGCTATATTCCAGATCTTCTGAAGTCATATGATGCTTTCTGTGAGGAACAGACCCAAATTTGCATCATTATTTAGAATGACAGGCAGAAGTGTTTGATTTGGTTTGCAGTCGAACTCTCAATATGCTTGATTTAAGAGCTGCATGTTTAATAGTGAGAGCATGTAAAGAATGTAGTATCTAAATATTCATGAAAACATTTTAAAACAAAGAGTCATGTGCAGTAAAAAGTGTCTGTTCTTGATTTTTGGGGTTGTTTTAAATTGCAATGGACAGAATCCTTACAAAATAATATGCTGCCATTAAAGAGTTTCGAATGTAAAAAAGAAATGTATACTTTTATTCAGTAAGGATGCATTAAATTGATAAAAAGTGACAGTTAAGACATTTATAATGCTACATTTCTATTTTTAAAAAATGCTGTTTTGAACTTTCTATTCATCTTTGAATCATGAAAAATAAAATGTATCACGGTTTCCACAAAAATATTGTGCAGCACAACTGTTTTCAACATTGATAATAATAAATGTTTTTGAGCAGCAAATCAGCATATTAGAATGATTTCTGAAGATCATGTGACACTGAAGACTGGAGTAATAATGCTGAAAATACAGCTTTGATCACAGAAATACATTTTATTTTAACAGATACTCACAAAGAAAACGGTTTTAAAAATACTTCAGTTTTTACTGTATTTTTGATCAAATAAATGCAGCCTTGAAGAGCACAAGAGACTTTTCAAAAGCATACTTAAACCCGAACACAAAAACTAAAGTACCATGGCTATACTATGGTACTTTCTATGCGTGAAACAGCGGAGCTGCTCAAAGCCAAAAGAAGTCGTGTTTGTCTTGTAAGCATTCATGAGGGTTCAGTGTCTGATTGAGCTTAAAGCTTCCAGTTTGCACTGAAGTCGGACTTCAATTTCCCCAAAGATAGGAAGCATTAAATCTCTGGCTGAAATTAATTGTTGCATTAATAGACTTTAAACAACTTTTATAGACTCTCACTTCATTCTAAAAGAAAAAGCACCATAATTAAAGTTTTAATGATACAATTTTTGCTATGACAGGTGAATACAGTCCTGACAGACAAACACAGCTGTTCGCTGAGAAACTAATGAAGTAATATATTCAGGTGCTGCCCTCTAGTGACAAACACCTGATCACACCACCGTTAACAATGTGCTCGAAAGACTAATGCATTTCTGTGTGTGTATGTATGCATGCATATATATATATATATATAATTAAAAAAAGTCCCAAACATCATAAAATGTTATCAAGTATTTATTTCAATAATCACAGGAGTATGTACATAAAAGGTGGGAAAGAGCAAGAAACCATGCAAGCATATATAAAATAGTAATCTCATTTACATTTAATTGGTAATGCATTAAAACTCATGTCTGGCATCATAATGGTCCTCCGCGGTCTCAGCTGAGCTCTGCTATCAGGATGAACAGCCACAGCAGAGGACGCGCTCATAACGCTCACTGTAACTGAGGACAGAGAACGAACAGATGAGACGTTTGAGGAGCAACGAGCACGTTCACACCAGCATGAACTACATATTTAATACAGTAAAGTTAAGTATCATGTATTTGTTGGTATAGCATGTAAATCCAAAACGGAACATCTCAATGTGCATCTAATAAGAGCAGAGTATTAAAAGAGTAGTTCACCCCAAAATGAAAATGTGCTGAAAATGCACTCACCCTCAGATCAACGAGATGTAGATGAGTTTGTTTCTTCATCAGGTTTGGAGAAATGTAGCACTGCATCAGTGTCTCACTGCAAGTGAATGGGTGCCGTCAGAATGAGAGTCCAAACAGCTGATAAAAACATCACAATAATCCACAAGTAATCCACAGCACTCCAGTCCATCAGTTACACACATCAGTTAAAGTTTTGTGAAGACAAAAGCTGAAACAAATCCATCAAGACGTTTTTTTAAATAAAATTATTCCATAATCCATAATAACGCTTCCTCCAGTGAAAACGTGCATCTACTGTAGTCTCTCACATCAAAATCCACACATTTGTTTAGAGCTGTTTAAACGCTGCTTGATCTGTGCAGATTTCTCTCCTGATTCAGACCACTTTTTCACTGGAGGAAGCGTTATTATGGATTATAGACTATGTATTTTAGTTAAAAACCTCTTAATGCTGGATGTGTTTCAGCTTTTCTCTTCTCCAGATGTTAACTGATGGACTGGAGTGCTGTGGATTACTTGTGGATTATTGTGATGTTTTTATCAGCTGTTTGGACTCTCATTCTGACGGCACCCATTCACTTGCAGTGAGACACTGATGCAGTGCTACATTTCTCCAAATCTGATGAAGAAACAAACTCATCCTAATCTCTGATGGACTGAGGGTGAGTGCATTTTCAGCACATTTTCATTTTGGGCCAAACTACTTCTCTGAAGGAAATCAAAAGCAGTGTTTAATGTGCTTGACTCACTCGGTGACGGTGCATAAGGAGCAGCAGCGTTCGGAGCAGATGTTGCACTGCTGGAAACACGCTGCACACGCGTGTCGCTCGCACTGAGAGCACGGCTTCCTCGAATCCGAGACCCTCTGACACACACAACAACACGCTGCAGGAGCCGCTGCACAACCTGACGACACAGTTATTACAGCAGTTCAGACGGAGCAGAAAGTGACCGCAGTCGCATTACACTGCTCTCAAAACATCACCAGTGCGGATTAAACATAACCCCAAACACATACGACTGGGTGAAGAACGTAACAGTGATCAATACTGAAAAGGTTTGGATTTAATGAGGATAATTATAGTTTTATTTACTTGTTTTTGGGCGAACTACTGCTTGAAATGCACTCAACATGTCTTTTGTTATTAAAAGATTCTGTAATCTGCAGGTTATGGTTGTTTCACAGACCTAATCTTACCTAATTTGATGATTCTGAGTTCAAAAACATTAAAATAAGAATTAATTTTTGAAATTGTAATGCATTAGCTTTAATGCATGGATCAAAACAAAAGCGCGAGTTTGATTTTAAAGCCAAAAAAGTATTTAAAATGTTCCACACATCTTAAACTGTTCAAATACTCAATTTAATGTCACTAGAACTTCACAAAATTAGCAAAAGCTTTTTCACAAAATGTGATTTTCTGTGGCTGTTTGTATGCGGCAGAAAACACCACTTTCTTCTGTTGTTGCCCTGAATTGTAACCTTGAGATCAGGACGTCATGCATGTTAGAAAGAGCTGAGAATCGATCAAATAGTTGTAATCTGGCTCCGGAGGAACCATGCGTTTTGTGTGTTTTTCTGCAGATTAAGGGAGAATGCGAGACTTCTTCAGCACACAAATGATTCCCAAAAGCAAAAATGCTACAAAATGCATCCTATTTAGTGAGAAAATGACGTGAAAGAGCAAAACAGACACTGTTTTTGGAATCAGCAGCACAAAGTCAGTAAGAAACGTGGATTTCCTTCAGCAGATGTGATGCAGGACGGTGTAATCGCTCTAGATTCACCTGGACCAGCGTCTGCTCTCTGTAACCGTCCGTCCAGCCCGATGCGTGTCTGTCCTCGGAGAAGCGTCTGATGGGACACGAGCGCGTCTGACGCCTTCTCCTCACCGTCTGCCTTCCAGAGTCGACCCATCACGGCTTTGGTCCCACTGAAGAGTAGGTTTTTGGTCTTTTCTAATTGAGAGAGAGAGAGAGAAAAACCATCATGAGAAGAGACACTAATCAGGAAAACTAAAAAAACCTAAACGTTTAGCAACAATATTTAAAATACCCTGCTGGTAAGACGAATCAGTAAGTAAATAAATGCATAAATAAATGATTTAACCCCTTAAAGGGATAGTTCACCCAAAAACGAAAATTAGCCCATGGTTTACTCACCCTAAAGGCATCCGAGGTGTACATGACTTTCTTCTTTCAGACGAATACAATTGGAGTTATATTAAAAAAAAAACCATCCTGGCTCTTCCAAGCTTTATAATGGCAGTGAATGGGTGTTATTTTTTGGAAGCGCTTGGAAAGGCCAGGATATTTTTTTAAATATAACTCGGATTGTATTCGTCTGAAAGAAGCAAGTCATATACACCTCAGATGGCTTTAGGGCGAGTAAATCATGGGCTGATTTTCATTTTTGGGTGAACTATCCCTTTAAGTGTCAGCAGCCCACAGCCATTACATATTTATTGCCTTTTTACTCTATCAAAAATGTTAGTAATCACCCTTAATTAGATATCATTTGAAAGCTTAAAACCTCAAAATTCATCCTGTGAAAACCATTTTGAAGTTGCGTTACCATGGAAATGGTACTTTAAAGTCTTTTGGCGGTCCCTTCCCCCTAAGTGGGCGGTGTCAAGTGTCATATTACAATTTATTACGGTATTTTCCAACCTAAACTTTTTATAATCTTGACAAAACACATATGGTTGGAAAGGTCCGAGTCTCAAGATTCCAAATTTGCTGGTTATTTTGTGATATTAGTAATATGGAGTTTGTGTCTCACCCGGTGGCTGTTTGTGGTATAACGCCCAAAATAAAATCTCACAGGAACCTCATTTTTTTTTTATATCAACTTCAAATTTGGAACATAACTTATATAGACACAAGGCTTTAATTTTATAGCATTTTTAGAGGAAAACCTGTTATGAAAAATATTTTTTATATAAAATAAGAAAAACTGTACAGTGCATTTTCTTTTCAGTAAATTTAAACATAACTTTTTGATACTGTCATATTTTGAAACAATTCCACTTCTACAATACATTCACTTGCAGTGAGACACTGATGCAATGCTACATTTCTCCAAATCTGATGAAGAAACAAACTCATCCTAATCTCTGATGGACTGAGGGTGAGTGCATTTTCAGCACATTTTCATTTTGGGCCAAACTACTTCTCTGAAGGAAATCAAAAGCAGTGTTTAATGTGCTTGACTCACTCGGTGACGGTGCATAAGGAGCAGCAGCGTTCGGAGCAGATGTTGCACTGCTGGAAACACGCTGCACACGCGTGTCGCTCGCACTGAGAGCACGGCTTCCTCGAATCCGAGACCCTCTGACACACACAACAACACGCTGCAGGAGCCGCTGCACAACCTGACGACACAGTTATTACAGCAGTTCAGACGGAGCAGAAAGTGACCGCAGTCGCATTACACTGCTCTCAAAACATCACCAGTGCGGATTAAACATAACCCCAAACACATACGACTGGGTGAAGAACGTAACAGTGATCAATACTGAAAAGGTTTGGATTTAATGAGGATAATTATAGTTTTATTTACTTGTTTTTGGGCGAACTACTGCTTGAAATGCACTCAACATGTCTTTTGTTATTAAAAGATTCTGTAATCTGCAGGTTATGGTTGTTTCACAGACCTAATCTTACCTAATTTGATGATTCTGAGTTCAAAAACATTAAAATAAGAATTAATTTTTGAAATTGTAATGCATTAGCTTTAATGCATGGATCAAAACAAAAGCGCGAGTTTGATTTTAAAGCCAAAAAAGTATTTAAAATGTTCCACACATCTTAAACTGTTCAAATACTCAATTTAATGTCACTAGAACTTCACAAAATTAGCAAAAGCTTTTTCACAAAATGTGATTTTCTGTGGCTGTTTGTATGCGGCAGAAAACACCACTTTCTTCTGTTGTTGCCCTGAATTGTAACCTTGAGATCAGGACGTCATGCATGTTAGAAAGAGCTGAGAATCGATCAGATAGTTGTAATCTGGCTCCGGAGGAACCATGCGTTTGTGTGTTTTTCTGCAGATTAAGGGAGAATGCGAGACTTCCTCAGCACACAAATGATTCCCAAAAGCAAAAATGCTACAAAATGCATCCTATTTAGTGAGAAAATGACGTGAAAGAGCAAAACAGACACTGTTTTTGGAATCAGCAGCACAAAGTCAGTAAGAAACGTGGATTTCCTTCAGCAGATGTGATGCAGGACGGTGTAATCGCTCTAGATTCACCTGGACCAGCGTCTGCTCTCTGTAACCGTCCGTCCAGCCCGATGCGTGTCTGTCCTCGGAGAAGCGTCTGATGGGACACGAGCGCGTCTGACGCCTTCTCCTCACCGTCTGCCTTCCAGAGTCGACCCATCACGGCTTTGGTCCCACTGAAGAGTAGGTTTTTGGTCTTTTCTAATTGAGAGAGAGAGAGAGAAAAACCATCATGAGAAGAGACACTAATCAGGAAAACTAAAAAAACCTAAACGTTTAGCAACAATATTTAAAATACCCTGCTGGTAAGACGAATCAGTAAGTAAATAAATGCATAAATAAATGATTTAACCCCTTAAAGGGATAGTTCACCCAAAAACGAAAATTAGCCCATGGTTTACTCACCCTAAAGGCATCCGAGGTGTACATGACTTTCTTCTTTCAGACGAATACAATTGGAGTTATATTAAAAAAAAAACCATCCTGGCTCTTCCAAGCTTTATAATGGCAGTGAATGGGTGTTATTTTTTGGAAGCGCTTGGAAAGGCCAGGATATTTTTTTAAATATAACTCGGATTGTATTCGTCTGAAAGAAGCAAGTCATATACACCTCAGATGGCTTTAGGGCGAGTAAATCATGGGCTGATTTTCATTTTTGGGTGAACTATCCCTTTAAGTGTCAGCAGCCCACAGCCATTACATATTTATTGCCTTTTTACTCTATCAAAAATGTTAGTAATCACCCTTAATTAGATATCATTTGAAAGCTTAAAACCTCAAAATTCATCCTGTGAAAACCATTTTGAAGTTGCGTTACCATGGAAATGGTACTTTAAAGTCTTTTGGCGGTCCCTTCCCCCTAAGTGGGCGGTGTCAAGTGTCATATTACAATTTATTACGGTATTTTCCAACCTAAACTTTTTATAATCTTGACAAAACACATATGGTTGGAAAGGTCCGAGTCTCAAGATTCCAAATTTGCTGGTTATTTTGTGATATTAGTAATATGGAGTTTGTGTCTCACCCGGTGGCTGTTTGTGGTATAACGCCCAAAATAAAATCTCACAGGAACCTCATTTTTTTTTTATATCAACTTCAAATTTGGAACATAACTTATATAGACACAAGGCTTTAATTTTATAGCATTTTTAGAGGAAAACCTGTTATGAAAAATATTTTTTATATAAAATAAGAAAAACTGTACAGTGCATTTTCTTTTCAGTAAATTTAAACATAACTTTTTGATACTGTCATATTTTGAAACAATTCCACTTCTACAATAAAATGCTGATCGTCTTCTTTAAAAAGAGTTCAACCTTAGGTATGTATTGCAAAGCGTTCATTAATTATAACAATTTAAAGCTGCAGTCCGTAAGTTTTGCCTCTTTGTCGCCATCTCTGTTTGAAAACCTGGAATTGCAGCTGTGTGCGGAATTATCTTCATTATGTGGGTTGTGCTCCGGCACGGCTCCAGCGCGGATGAATCTAATGTTTTGAGGAGTGTGTGTGGCAGTCAGTCACCGCACCGGTGTGAATCCTATACTTAGTAACCACAGATTCTAGCACGGCTCGGAATATATGACCCAAATAAGAATTTTCACCGGATATTGTCATCTGAACAAGTCTGCAACGTTTGTTCTGACCAACTGAGGAAAAATCGTGCTGCCAATGGTGATTTAATCTAACGATCAATTAGATCACATCAAACCGTGCAAAATATTATTATTGTTATACTTTATTCTCAGATTATTAATGTTAACAACATCATATTATTATTGTTATACTTTATTCTCAAATGATTAATGTTAACAACATCAGCATTGGTGACTATGAGTATAGTGTGTATTAGCGTGTAGATTTAAATTTCTGCACAGTCTAATCTAATCGTCATACTCTTCGAATTTCATACCAAGAAATTCATTTAACCCAAAAAGCTAACTATGCTCCCTTCGAACTGGTTTTCTTTCAAATACAAATCTTTGTAATCCCAGGCTATCTGTAATCAGAAGCACATTTATAACTGGAATATCATTTCATTTCATTCACATGTGTTTCATAAACACATAATCCTTTATGGATTACAATCCGCCATCAAAATGATACATTTAAAGTCCACCTGTAGTCAAAAATGTTATCCTTCAAAACTCATCTTTGATCATCAAAATTACATATTTAAATGTTTTTTCTTGTGAAAATAATTTTCTCATGCCTTAAAATAGCTTGAATGCAACTTTACACCCTTGCCTCATTTACTATACGCGGATCTATGAATACGCAAATTAGCCCCGCCTCCACTCAGTCACACACAAGGCAGCCATGAGCCAGCGCCTCCTGATCCACTGAACTGTAGTAAACGCGATACAATGGCAA
>NW_015653470.1:65832-69463 GCF_001515625.1 Sinocyclocheilus rhinocerous | reverse complement strand
GCTGCTGTGAGAAAAGGCTATAAACGATCCACACCTGCAGGATCCTCACATGGATAGTACTCGGGACAACTTCTTTGTTTACAGTCGTGACGTAATGACGCAGCGGCATGCTCGAATTTCCCGCGAAAACCTACCCGTACCACTCAACTTAGAACACATTATTATAAGCTGACCGTTGTGAAACACTGGCTGGTTATGTACTTGCTCAAATATTGATTTTGGATAATTTTTAACCAAAAAAAAAAAAAAAAAAAAGTTACGGACTGCAGCTTTAAGTTTGGATAGTGCACTTTCACGTCTATGTTCAAAAAGAGGTTAACTTATCTTACAAATCATTTTACTCCTTTATATAAAAATATGACTAAGTCATGTAACTCAATATTATGAAAGCAGCCGTAAAGGTTGTGATTACACACAATGAAACTAATAAACACTTAATTATGAGCGTTGATTAAAATATTTAACAACCTGCTGCTGCAGTCTAAATGGTTTAAAATAAAACAAACACGCATATAAATGAGGAAAAATAGCATTAGTATTATATAAAATCGCAAATTTACATGAAAATAACTATTTTAAAGCACTGAAACGGATTGATCTCAGCTCACAATTAGCTTTAATTACACTGACCAATAATAAATGATCTTGGATTAAAGTCTGGTGTAAGTTTATCACGATTAACTGGATTGATATAGTAAAGATTATCATTATTATGATCATCAATAATTAGCAAGCAATATTTTGATTACACAGCTTGCGTAACTTTGACACAACCAGAGGTTTATATCGCTGATATTACTCTAATGATGTTATAAACGTGATAAACATGTTTCTGTCTCACCATAAACCTCTTGTCTGTATTTGAGTCCAAAAGCTCCGCAGTTATTGACCTCCTTCTGACCAACGCGAACTTTATACTGCGAGGAGAAGCTCTCGCTGAACGGATAGGAGCGCTTGGGCATCTTCACAACCACAGCTTCTAAAACACGACGACTAAAGCGACGGAGAACGGGAAATAAACAAACTACGAACAAACAAACAACCGTGCAGGAAGAAAAACACGCGTCCGCGCTTTAAGGACTCCTCTTCTTCTTCAGCCGCGGAGCTGCAGCGGCGGACGCACGCGAGGACACGCTCAGCGCCACCTGCAGGTGTGTATGTGCTACAGCATGTCTTCACTATACTGTACATTACACTTTGTTTTTGTATTGAATGCAATGACATTTAAGCACTTCTACATGTGATGCATGTGATACAAATCAAAACAAATAAATTAAAATAATAAATGGTATATAGGGAACATAACAACTAAAAATTATTATTAGTTAATTTAATAAATAATTATTATTAGTGTAAATAAAATAATAAAATATTACATTATTTTAATAATAAATAATACAAATAATTGTATAAATAAATAAAGTAAATAGTGTAAATAAAATAATATTAATAAAAAAATAACAATAATCATAATTGTTAAATAGTATAAACACAATAAGTGTAACATATTTAATAATAAATAATGTAAATAAAATAATTATTATTAGTTAATTTAATAAATAATTATTATTAGTGTAAATAAAATAATAAAATATTACATTATTTTAATAATAAATAATACAAATAATTGTATAAATAAATGAAGTAAATAGTGTAAATAAAATACTAAATATTAATAAAAAAAAAATAATCATAATTGTTAAATAGTATAAACACAACAAGTGTAACATATTTAATAAAAAAATTTAATAATTATTAAATAGCACAAATAAAGTAAATAGTGTAAAAATAATAAAATAATGACATTTTAAAAAGTTTATTCACACCCACTGTCTGATTATTTGACTTGTTCCTGCAGTGTTTGTAGTCACGACTGGCTCATGGGTCTGAGATCAGATCATCTTGGCATCGAGGAGGAGAACACAGTGTTCTCCGTCTGAATCTATTTCTGACGCAGCTAATAGATTTAATTTAATAAATAATTATTATTAGTGTAAATAAAATAATAAAATATTACATTATTTTAATAATAAATAATACAAATAATTGTATAAATAAATAAAGTAAATAGTGTAAATAAAATAATATTAATAAAAAAATAACAATAATCATAATTGTTAAATAGTATAAACACAATAAGTGTAACATATTTAATAAAAAAATATTAATAATGATTAAATAGCACAAATAAAGTAAATAGTGTAAAAATAATAAAATAATGACATTTTAAAAAGTTTATTCACACCCACTGTCTGATTATTTGACTTGTTCCTGCAGTGTTTGTAGTCACGACTGGCTCATGGGTCTGAGATCAGATCATCTTGGCATCGAGGAGGAGAACACAGTGTTCTCCGTCTGAATCTATTTCTGACGCAGCTAATAGTGCGTCTAACTTAATTATATCCGACATCAGACAAGGAAAGAAGCCTGCTAAACCAGTGCGGCACAAAGGAAAAACCCGTTTTAATGGAAAGACACGCTTTCGTGATCTTATTCTAAAAGCAGAAAGTGAAATGCACACAACCAAAAAAAAAGAAATAAACACAGTTTCAGGGGATTCGGTTTATGTGTCTCACTGGAAACAAGAAACATAATCAACTGAATCCCAAAAACTCAACATTAACATCAGTGCCATTATTTATGATCAGGTGTTACAGTCGATCTGTTATAACGCCTGCACATACACAGCCATTCAGAGCTGATCTTCCGTCAACTACAACATTGCTAAGAGAGTTTTCTGAATGCCAAGCAGTGAAACCAAGAGTCCCGCGGTGCTGATGGTCTTCAGGAGGATTGTGGGCGATCCTAGAACATCTGGATCATGCATTCCCTGGATTTGCCAACGCCGACCCACTTAACTGTGGTGAAGAGATGCAAAGCTGAGTTTGGGTCACAGGAGGATGCTGTGTGTTTTTACAAAGTCACGTGAGTTTGCGCTACGAGACGGGATAACTTGACTAGCAGCGGACCGATCTCTTCACAGCGTCTATATGTTGTTCTGGTCGTTCTGAAATGCTTGAGCAAAGTATTTCTGTATAATTAATGTCTTACACGACTGCGCTCCCAAACAGCAGCATCCGCCTCTAAATGCAATGACCGCATTTATTGTGTTACGTCTGCTCTCTCTGAGGCACAAGTAATTTATTACATAAAAAAATTATTAAATTCAGTGGCTTCTCCTAGTTTTCTTAGAGAGTGACGATTTTGTTCTCTTTGACTCGTTGGATGGAAACGGTGCTTTATTCGCAAATGTTTTATGCGATATTCCAGTTTTGCGCATAAGTTAAATTCGCATCTTTGGATGGAAACACAGCTAGTGTCAGTGACTTACTAGGAACGCCGATGTGATTCTCCACAAAGCGGATGTAGTTCTGGGCTTTGGGAGGAAGATCGTTCCACTTCCTGGCCGCTGATGTGTCCGTCTTCCATCCGGAAAACATCTCGTATTCGACCTCCACCTTCTGCAGCACCTCCATGTTTGCTAGAAGCACAGAGAGATGCACGAAGAGAATGAGACAGAAGTAAAGTGCGCATGCATGGAACAGGGTTATTTATGGAAGCTCGTTTCCACCACTGAATAAAAAAAAAAAAAAAAAGGTTTTTGCGACATTTTGTCTCACAATTCTGACTT
>NW_015653470.1:63492-65820 GCF_001515625.1 Sinocyclocheilus rhinocerous | reverse complement strand
GTAAGCCTTTCTGAACACGGTCTTACATTATCAACAACACTTGCTATTAAGAATCAGAGAAGAACCTGTTTTGATGTTCAGAGGAACTGGCTCGACGCGTCCAGCACCTGCAGCATGAGAACATGTTTTAATGCACACAAAACTATATTACACTGCTGTTCAAAAGTTTGGGGTCAGTAAGAATTTTAATGTGTTTTAAAGAAGTCTCTTCTGCTCATCAAGCCTGCATTTATTTGAACAGAAATACAGCAAAAGCTGTAATATTGTGAAATATTATTATCATTTAAAACAGCTGTTTTCTATGTCAATATCTGTTAAACTGTAATTTATTTCTGTGATCAAAGCTGTATTTTCAGCATCATTACTCCAGTCTTCAGTGTCACATGATCTTCATAAATCATTCTAATCTCCAGTCTTCAGTGTCACATGATCTTCAGAAATCATACTAATATGCTGATTTGCTGCTCAAGAAACATTTCTGATTTAAAGCGTCCTTGCTAAATAAAAGTACTAATTTCTAATTAATTTTCCATTTCAAATCAGCATATTATTATGATTTCTGAAGATCATGTGACACTGAAGACTGCAGTAATGATGCTGAAAATACAGCTGCGCATCACAGAAATACATTACAGTTTAACAGAGATTCACATAGAAAACAGATATTTTAAATAGTAAAAATATTTCAGAATATTACAGCTTTTGCTGTATTTCTGATCAAATAAATGCAGGCTTGGTGAGCAGAAGAGACTTCTTTAAAAAACATTAAAAATTTTACTGTTCAAAAACTTTTGTCTGGTAGTGTGTATATGTGTGTGTGTGTGTGTACGTCTGTTTTTGTGCAAATTATATTATGTATATAATTTACATACCTAATAAAACATCAAAGCAACGAAGCAAAACAACAGTCAAAAACACAGACTGACTCGGTATTTAGCTGCACAAAACATGCACCAGTGATTCACTCAAATGAATCAGTGAATCATTCTTCTGAACCAATTCACTACTTTTAGTTCGTAACTTCCCAGCACTGCTCCTAACACTATGAATCATTTTACCTGGGAAATACGGGATTCTCTTGCCGTTGATCTTATAGGCAACGCCAACTTTAATTTCATCCAGAACATCGAGGATGTCCAGTTTAGTCAAAGCAATGCTGAAGAAAGACACAGAACGAACATTAGAAATTTCTAAAAAAATTTACATTTATTGCTGACACAATTTTTCGACATTTTATGCAACATTTGAATTAAAAAAGCCAAATACACATGCAATATAATGAGGTCATGCATGTGACACGCTGCAATTTCTCGTTGCATACTATATCATATATTAAAAAATAATATTCAGTATAGCTCAGTATGTAAGTACTTCACATGATACTCGTATACTCACGCAGTGAATCCGTTGATCATATGAGCGTATTTGAGAATAACCAAATCCAGCCAACCACAGCGTCTCTTTCTGCCTGTGGTCACGCCCACTTCATGACCTCTGGTCTGCAGCAGCTCGCCCACAGCCTGAGGAGAGAGAGACATCCATTACTAGTTAATATATAGATGGGTCAAAGTCGTTAAGATGTCCGCATCAAAAGAAATGTACAAAAGTGATTTTATGTCCATAGAAAGCACATTAAATGTAAGTAAAGTGTCTACTTTTAAGGTTTCAAATAAGTTTTTGGAGGATACAATGTTACAATTTGGTTGAAACAATGTTACATTGTCATTCAGTGTAACACAATATTTATGTAGAAATTCAAACAGCATGCTTATTCTGACGTGTACATATTAAAATATATAAAAGAACAAGTGAGCATATTACATTTTATTGTGTTTTAAATGAGTGAAAACTTCTTACTGACAAATGGGCAAAACCTAGGATAGAGGCACATTTTAAAAATGTAAAATAACAACTAATTAGTATTTGGGGTGAAAGTAATTAGTCTTTTAATATGTCATAAATTGATTTTTGTTGTAAAAATGCCTGACAACATTGTTACATTGAATTACATTTTAGTGGGTCTCTTCAGAAAATTAGGGAAAAATATATGATATATATTTTTTGCTCCGAAAAACAAAAACAAAATTGCAATTAAATTAAACAGAAAACTTTTAATTTTTTTGGGAAAAACAACAACAATTTAAAGCAGTATTACACTTATTGTTTTTATGCTTAAACCCTTTTTCGTCTTTGACCCAGATATATTGGTATCTTTAAATATTTTACTATACATATAAAATATATTAATTATAATAATAAATATAAAAAACATTTGCATAAATAAATAAATAATTATTTAATATTTATATTCATATTTTTATTTTAATT
>NW_015653470.1:62572-63405 GCF_001515625.1 Sinocyclocheilus rhinocerous | reverse complement strand
ACAGATCAAATCAACAGATGTATCTCTATATTTATATAATATATATAATATATATATTATATTACTTGTATAAGTTTTTTATAATAATTTTTTTTATTTCAGTTAAATGTTATTTTATTTTTAAGCAACAAAATATTTTTTATGATTTTAATTTTAGTTATTTTAGTATATCAAGTTAAAGTAAATGAAAATGAAAAACGTTGTCTTGTCGACTAGCTGAAATAAAAAGTTTTTTAGTATTTTATTTAATTCAGTTAAAGCTTATTTTATTTCTAGTAACAAAAGTTTTTATGGTTTTAGTTTTAGTTATTTAATATGTCAAGTTTAACTAAATAAAAATAATAAATTTTGCCTTGGCAACTATGTGAAATAAAATAAGTTTAAGGTTTTTTAAAAACATATATTTTGATTCATTTCAGCTAAATTTCATTTTATTTCAAGTAACAAAAGTTTTTTTAATGGTTTTTTTAGTTGTAGTTATTTTAGTACATCAAGTTACACTAATTTTTTTTATTTTATTATTTGTATTTTATTTATCATTTGTATTTTTATTTTATTTTATTACAAATAAAAAAATACAGAAAGTTTTTTTCATGGTTTTAGTTATTTCTGTACATCAAGTTAAACTAAATTCATATCAGAAATGTTTGCTTAGCAACTAGCTGAAAAAAAAAGTTTAATTTTTAAAAAATATTTTATTTGTTAAAGTTTATTCTACTTCAATTAATTTGTTTTTATTTGTATTTTTATTATTATTATTTTTCAAGGTTTTAATAACCCTGCTGAACTTGGCAGGTTCACTCGGACTCTCACATTGAGCTGTTCTGTGGGAA
>NW_015653470.1:58491-62539 GCF_001515625.1 Sinocyclocheilus rhinocerous | reverse complement strand
ACACACACACACACACACACACACACATGTCCTCACCGAAGTCGATGTCCAGCAGCGCCGCGTTTGCTCCCTCCGCCAGGATTTTCTTCGGCGACCCGTGAATTGCATCATACATGAAATAGACGCCGTCTCTGACCAGAGGCCTGATCCTCTCGGCGTAATCCTGTGAAGGAGCGTGGGTCAGAGACAGAGAGCCACACACACAGCATGCCTCAGCTGTTCAACTGACCTTCAGCTTCTTCAGCTCGCTCTCCACCTCCACTTTCAGAGCGGGGAACATGGACTGGTACTGCTGCACCAGGTTCTTCACCCTTCAGCAGTGAGTTATCAACACTTCAGCTCAGCACTGCACTGATATGAGCAGCAGTATAAGATTTACACAGGGTTTACCTGCTAGAAAACTCGCTGAAATCAGCCATCAGGTCACAGATGCGAAGCCCAGTGCGAGACGCTTTACAGGCGTACGTGGGTCCGATGCCTTTCTTAGTTGTTCCTATGCTGTGAAACAACATAAATACATTCAATTTTAATCATCAAAAAACTATAAAACTACTAAAATAAATAATGCAACAGAAAGTCATTAAACTCAGGAGGTCAAACTATATTATTGCATCTATTTATTTTTTTGTTTTTCTGTTTTCTGTTTGTTTTTCTTTAATTCTAAGAAAAGTGCATTATTTAAAAAAAAAAAAATATTATTATATGAAGTTTGCAATATTTGCAACTAAAATTTGCAACCAGTTACCAAACTGCAGGACTGAAAACAGTGTAAAACCTTCATTTGTGTTATCTTCTATTCTATTTGTGTGATTAAAAACCTCATATAAGAATAAGAATAATAACTGTATTAATAATGCACATTTATTATACTCAAGGAACTTCAAACATATCAAACATAAAGCATAAATACATTTAAAAAAATAAATAAGAAAACTAGTTTAATCACCAAAAATTTAAACTACTAAAAAATAATGCAACAGAAATTTGAGTATCAGAGTTCAGAAAATGTGAATCAACAAATTCAGGAGGTCAAACTAAATATTATAAGCTGTTTTATTTTACTTTTTTGCATGATTTTATTGAGTTTATTTTTGTTTATGTTTTACGTACTATGTTTGAAGTTATTTGAGTATAAGAAAGGTGCATTTATTATTGTAAATTAACAACAATAATAATAATAATAACTGTTGTTAATAATAAACAAAGTGTACATATGGAAAGTGCATACTTTTGTCCTTCCTGAGCTTGTCTCTGAACCTCCTGAAGTCCGTCCACGGCCTGATGAAAGTCAAATACTGACACAAACAGATGCACTTTTATTATTATTTCATTATATGTATTTTCCACCACCACTGTATATACACAATATATTTAATAAAAACACTAGTTATATTACCAATGTGAGCCCGATCGGAGATGACCAGCCTTTTTTCCCATCCTTTCAGCCCTTATCATGGAAGAAAACATCAAATTATTCCTGAGCACAGAATCAAGCCGTGAATAATCAATGAACCGCATCTACTGAACAGGATTTGTGTAAGGCTGCTTTATTGAAAAGCATGTGATGTTTGCATGTATGTGGAAATTGTGACAAAAAATACCCTTTTTCTCATTTTTGTCGATCTCCTCGAATAATCCTGGAAGATGAATGACTACGCCGTTACCTGCAGATGAACACACGTTACTGAAACCTCAGTCAAGCTGGCTTCGGCTTTACTGTCTCTGAACACATCAGATTTCATCAGACATTTAATCATACATTAATACTGTCTTTAATATATGGAAGCTTGTTTCCACCACAGAATAAAAAATAAAAACTTTTTTTTCCTCACGATTCTGACTTTTTTTCTTGTAAGTGCGAGTTTAACATCTCTCAATTTTGACTTTTTTCTCTGAATTCTGAATTTATTTCTTGCAATTCTGACTTTTTTTCTCTGAATTCTGAATTTATTTCTTGCAATTCTGACTTTTTTCTTTAAATTCTGAATTTATTTTGTGCAATTCTGACTTTTTTGTCTGAATTCTGAATGTATTTCTCATAATTCTGACTTTTTTCTCTGAATTCTGAATTTATTTCTTGCAAATCTGACTTTTTTGTCTGAATTCTGAATGTATTTCTCATAATTCTGTTTTTTTTCTCTGAATTCTGAATTTATTTCTCATAATTCTGACTTTTTTCTCTGAATTCTGAATGCATTTCGTGCAATTCTGACTTTTTTCTTTAAATTCTGAATTTATTTCTTGCAATTCTGACTTTTTTTTTCTCTGAATTCTGAATTTATTTCTCATAATTCTGACTTTTTTCTTTAAATTCTGAATTTATTTTTTGCAATTCTGACTTTTTTGTCTGAATTCTGAATTTATTTCTCATAATTCTGACTTACTCTTGGAATTGTGAGAGTATATCTTGAAACTGCTTAATATGAACCCATAACTGCAGGTTTACATCTCGATATTTCACTTTTTTTCTCACAATTCTGACCTTTCTTATAATTGCAAGTTTATGTCTTATGGGTTTCTATCTCGCAATTCTGAGAAAAACAATTACCTTTTTTTTTTTCGTTTTTGGAAACAAGCTTCCATATACAGTAAATACATCAGATGCAACACTACATCTGTCCACCGAAGCTACTGTAATCAGTCAGTTCTGTGCATGGGACTGCAAGACTCTCCTTCTCACCGATGAATGATGTGCATTTGGTGTTGATGATCCCACTGGGGAGAAGATGGAAGTCATACTCTTTCTCATCCACCACCACCGTGTGACCAGCGTTATTTCCTCCCTGTGACAGAAAAACCACATGAACCTCGTGCAGTGTCCTGTGAAGCTGCAGGACGGTTTGCAGTCAAAGGACACCAACAACTTCAAAGGTCACGCTCCAGATTTACTCATGTTTTCTCCAGAAGGGAGACCTGGAAATGTGCCTCTGTAAGCATCCAGACGGCCGGCTTGCCCTTTCCTCAGACACACTGTCACACCAGCCTCCAGCTCGATCCACCAACCAGCGAGGCTTATTTTCAACAGGCTATGCGATGGGCTTGAGTCGCCAGCGCCGTGGCCTTCTCACATGTCCAGTAACGCTGGGAATGTGACCCGAGCTCAGGAATTCTGGGACTGACATTCACTCAGATTCAGACTCGCACAGCAAACACGGCTGAACATGCACGAATTGTTACGAATTTAAAAAACACTGCATGTGACTAATAATGATAATGAGTCCAAACAGGGCTGTAAACACTCAACAGACACTAATCAGACTAGGTTTAGACTGATAAAGAGTGATAACACGGAATATGTAGAAAAGTAAGAACTGAGCAATATGTGACCCTGGAGCACAAAACCAGTCATAAGGGTCAATTTTGTGAAATTGAGATTTATACATCATATGAAAGCTGAATAAATAAGCTTTCCATTGATGTATGGTTTGTTAGGATAGGACAATATTTGGCCGAGATACATCTATTTGAAAATCTGGAATCTGAGGGTGCAAAAAAATCTAAATATTGAGAAAATCATCTTTAAAGTTGTTCAAATGAAGTTCTTAGCAATGCATATTACTAATCAAAAATTAAGTTTTGATATATTTACGGTAGGAAATTTACAAAATATCTTCATGGAACATGATCTTTACTTAATATCCTAATGATTTTTGGCATAAAAGAGAAATGTATAATTTTGACCCATACAATGTATTGTTGGCTATTGCTACAAATATACCCCAGCGACTTAAGACTGCTTTTGTGCTGCAGGGTCACATATTATGTTTATTGCACAGCTAACTATTAATATGAAAATCATTTGAGAAATGTGAGATTTGGAACATAATAATAAACAATTATTTATTTGTTTATTTATTAAGTCAAGTCACCTTTATTTATATAGCACTTGATTGTGTCAAAGCAGCTTTACAAACAGTGTGTAAAAATAGTGTGTTGATAATGCAAGACTTCAATTATTTTAATTGTATAATAATTTTTAATTATGAATAAACATTTATATATAAATCAATCAATAAATATTTGTTTATTTATTAATTTTTAATTATTA
>NW_015653470.1:53396-58124 GCF_001515625.1 Sinocyclocheilus rhinocerous | reverse complement strand
ATTATTTAAAAAAAAAAATATATAAATAAATATATATAACACATGCATACCTTGCTATAATTATAGATATGCATAAATAATACACATAAATATTTTATAAGTAATTTTTTAGTATTGTTGGCAGTAGTATAAGGTATTAAATTTGTTTTTATTAATGTAATTACAGCAAACAATGATTTAGGATATTATTAAAATCCATTAATAATTTGATATAATAACCAATTATTAAGATACATATTTATGCATTTATAATTAGCCTATATTTGTACATTTATTAGCCTACACATTTCATACAAAAAGCTACCGGTTATTATTTATATATTGTTTGACATTACATTACATTACCTGACACCTGCACACGAGGTCAGACTCCGTCGCCAATAAATCTACAACTTTTCCTTTGCCTTCATCTCCCCACTGCGCTCCCAGAACCACCGACACTTTGTTCCCCGAGTCGTTTCTCGGCCGTTTCACGGCGGCTGGCGGCGGGTTCGAGTAGCTCTTGTTCGCTGACCAGCCCGAAGACATCCTGCAGCGTCCGGAGCCGAATGAAGCCGAGGAACGGGCGGCACGCGCATAGAGCGCTTCGGAGGATAAGGATAAATAATATTTATTCCGTTTTAACTATTTACTGCTCAGTAATGACTTTCCAATAATTTCAATAGTTTTTAAAGTTTATCCGCTCTGGTGTAAATTGTTCAGACCGTTGCGGAAGAGCGCGGTGTGTCACGTGACACCTGTTACTTTTCGCAGCGCTGGTCACAGTAGACCAATCGCGGTCGATGATGATTACTGGATGATAGATTTTTAAAACGCATTTTGTGTTGATTGCTGAGGCAGATTTGTGCGTGTATGCCACTTACCAATCCTTGGGGTTCTTCGGTTTAAACGATTGCGCTTGTAAGCGTACAAATGTTTCCATTAAGACAAAAAACGGCTTGATTTTTGAATGCGACTCGAAGAGGATTCGACTTTGTGAGCCGCCGAGCGCATGCGCAGTCTAGAGTGCGCTATTATTGAGTTACGAAGCCACTACAATGCACTATTGATCGGTTTGGCGTGTGCATGTGATAAAACATCAGCTGATACAATCACAGTGATCCGATCACTAAATGTTTAGCACTTAGATTCAACCTGTATTTAGATTCTGTAAACATAAACAAAAGAGTCTGTCAATCATTTTGAGCGTTCGGAATTGCGAACTTGGGATTGGCTGACATGCATTTGGAGGCGGAGCTTACAGCTGAAGGCGTGTGCTTGATGACGAAACGGCATACGAATTTAAATTCTAATGCATTTCAGATTGCAATGAATGTGAGCTTGAGTGTTAATGAACAAACCTCGACACGGACTGCACATTTTTATTTATATATAATTTAAAGATTTTCTTAATGAATATACATAGCGACATCAATATAACGAAACCGTCCAACTCAACCACTGCAACCGCAAAATATAATCCAATCATTTTTATTACACCAATATTTTAGAACTGGTATCACAATGAACTAATACTTCTCACGGTTAATGCCAAACATCGTCATAACATATAAAGTTTACATTCAGAGCAATATTAATAGTTAACAGCAACTTATCTTAAAGGTTTCAGAAACAGACTGTTTAAAGGTTTCGAGAAACAGCAAAAATTCATGATTAGCCATTTTTTCTCTCCTGTATTAGTCACTCTCTTATGTAAACAAAGTTTTGGTGCGTCATAAATGTATCTTACAGTGTGCAAATATTTAAAATAGATAGGTCAAATCTAAAGATATAGCATTTAAAAATACATTTCTTTAAGCCAGACTCAAATACACAGTGCACAATGTGTATTTCTTCAAAGTACGCCATCAGTTGCTCCTCTTCAGATCTCATCCGGTTCACTGAGATCCAGTGGAATAACAGGATCACAGCAGGAACGCCTCAACTTTTCCTTTTCCCTTTTGTTCTCCTTTTCCTAGAGCTTCCTGCAACACGAGGCGGGGGAAAAAAAAAAAGTTTAAACTTTGAGCACCGACATTTGCCATCCATTTAAGATGATCAGCGTTAAAGGAGCAGTCTGCAAGTGAATGGGTGCCGTCAGAATGAGAGTCCAAACAGCTGATAAAACATCACAATAATCCACAAGTAATCCACAGCACTCCAGTCCATCAGTTAACATCTGGAGAAGACAAAAACTGAAACTAATCCAGCATTAAGACGTTTTTAACTAAAATACATTGAGTCTATAATCCATAATAACTCTTCCTCCAGTGAAAAAGTGCATCTCCTGTTGTCTCTCACATCAAAATCCAGCCACATATGTGTTTAGAGCTGTTTAAATGGTGCTTGATCTGTGCAGATTTCTCTCCTGATTCAGACCAGAACACTTTTTCACTGGAGGAAGCTTTATTATGGATTATAGACTCTATGGTATTTGAGTTAAAAACGTCTTGATGCTGGATTAGTTTCAGCTTTCGTCTTCTCCAGATGTTAACTGATGGACTGGAGTGCTGTGGATTACTTGTGGATTATTGTGATGTTTTTATCAGCTGTTTGGACTCTCATTCTGACGGCACCCATTCACTTGCAGTGAGACACTGATGCAATGCTACATTTCTCCAAATCTGATGAAGAAACAAACTCATCCTAATCTCGGATGACCTGAGAGTGAGCGCATTTTTAGCAAAGTTTCATTTTTAGGTGAACTATTTCTTTAATATGATGATGAAGTAGCATAAGAAATTGTATCTTTAGAAAGACTTGAGGGATTGCAGTCTAACTGCTGAAGAATACAGAAACACACAATGGTTTTAACAAATCAGCTTATACTCTCAGAGTTCAAAAACAATCCATATGCACTTAATTTTTTAAACATCACGGCTGATATTTAGCAAATGCAAGTTCAACCTCTTAAACACTCCTATCCAGAATAAACTGTTCTCTGTTAAACACAAACTATTTGATAATCTCTAATAACCTATTACTTGTTTCACTTCTGTTTCAGTTTTTATAACCATTTCTTGCTATGTGTAAGTTGTTGTTTTTTTAGCATGTAAGTTTGGCTCAGTGTTATTTTTTAGGATTACTGATAAACTACTGTTGTTTGATTTGTATTATTTGTATTTGTTATTTATTTTAATTTTAGTTACATTATGTCTGAATTTATTATGTCTGTGTAGGTCTTTCATTAAGTTTTAGTTTTATTTGAGTTATTTTAATACTTCAACAAACTAAATGGAAATGAAATAATATATATATAGAATTTATAAATGTGTGTGTATGTATATATATATATTATGTGTGTGTGTGTGGTTGTACATACACATATATGTAGTTGTTTTTTGGTGTTTGGCTTAGTGTTATGTTAGAATCATTATTATACTCTTATAGCTTTTGTTCTTTAATATTTTGAATTGTTTTCAGCTTTATTTTCTGTTTTTCATTCAAATGTTAAGTTTTGAAATTTTGTTGTATGCATTTGTCATTTTTATTTAATTTCTTTATTTTTAAAATGTGTATAGGTAGTATTTATAAAGTTTTAGCTTTTAGTTTTGAATCTGTTTTTAGTTGTTTTAATACTACAATTGTTTGCTTCTGTTGTCCTCATTTGTAAGTCTGATAAATGACTAAATAAATAAATAATCTCGGAATTTAAGTCTTTATTCTGACAGCTGCACATCTGGACTCATTTCTGGATTATTTGCTTTGTTTATCTTTCATTCTTCGCTGACAGACAGATTAAAGCCCTGGTTTAATCATGACAACAAGCCTGAAACATGTCGGGTCAAAGGTCACACACCAGAATCCTCAAACAAACATTTTAATATTGATCTATTTACAAGAACATACACTTCTGTTTGGGGTCAGTACGATTTTTTTTGTTAAAGAAATTAACACTTTTATTGATCAAGGATGCTTTGAATTGATCAAAAGTGACAGTAAACATATTTATTATGTTACAAAGATTGCTATTTCAAATAAATGCTGTTCTTTTGAACTTTCTATTCATCTGTGAATCCTGAAAAATAAAATGCATCACTGCTTCCACAAAAATATTAATGTTTTCAACATTGATAATAATCAGAAATGTTTCTCGAGCTGAGACACAAATCTGATTTATACACACGTAAAGAAATGATTCGACAGTCTCTCATGACGAAAGAGAGGAGGTTTATTTGACGGACCGGAGACGAGAACAAACCACAGCAGATCCCCACGAGCTCAGGACGAGACTATGTTAATAACAGAGTTGGAGGACTAGTCAACACACGTGGGTAAGTAGAGAGGACTGGTTAGAGATCGAGTAGGCGGCTTTGAGCGGACGTCCTGCTCGGTTCTGTTAGTTCTCTATGGAGAGGTGTTTGACCTACCTCACTGCAACACACAGCCCTTTATAGAGCGTCCTTTCCCTCTGTTACCCTCCACTTCAGAGGGACAAAGAAAAAGAGACACTGACATTCATTTCAAGCCTCTGTACGGCACGAGCTCAGCTCAGAGCGAGAGCTGATGCACTGATGCCAGATGTTTAACAGAATACAGAGCAGATCACACATTAACGGTGTTAAAAAACAACAACAGATGTTTCTGGAAGCGTCGTTAGAAAACGACAGCAAATTAATATTCAGTAACTTGAGGAGATGTCAAGGAAATGTCCAGGTCATATTTCACCCAAAAATCTAAAGCCTATATTTAGAACAAGTATTTTTTTTTCAACCCAGTGTAACATTGTAGCAATAAGAATTTGAATGG
>NW_015653470.1:47816-53362 GCF_001515625.1 Sinocyclocheilus rhinocerous | reverse complement strand
TGTAGCAATAAGAATTTGAATGGGATTAAAAAAAAAAAAAAAAAGATATATTTTTATGACAAATATATATTTGGGTGGGTTGAAAATTGTTTTATAATAATAATCATAATAATATATTATAGTAAAGAGAATTTGGGTGGGGGGAAATATGAAATAAATAAAATAAATTTGGGTTGTTTAAAAACTGCGTATATATTATATATATATATATATATATATATATACACATACATACATATATGTTGTTTATATACTATAACATCTTATATAGATGTTATATATTTTTTAAAGATTTAAATGTAGTACTTGTAGTGCTTTGAATTGATTGAAGAAATAATGTAAATAACTGTGATAGAAAATTTTGATTTGGAAAAAGTAAGAATTTCCAGATTTTCTTTTTAAACTCCCATTTTATTTTTATTTTGGGATGAACTGTGACTCGGACATGTTTTATAATGCGTTTTCCAGAAATATCCCAGCAGCTTGACTTTAGCAAATCGATGTTAAACATTAAAATATTATTTCATAATATTTTAATAATAAATGTTAGCTTTATAAATAAAATTTTCACTGTGTTTGCAAACCAAAATATTAGCGAAATGTTTTAAAAACACACTTTCGATGCTGAAAATCATGACCTTTATTAGATATTTAAATAGATTACCTTCATTACTGCCTTTTTTGTTTTTTTGTAAGAAATGTTTTTTATTCTCAGGTTTCAGGGGGGCGGGGCCTTCAGAGGGAGTGGGCGGGGCTTGTGACATCACTCCGTCGACATCATCACACGCCGACTCGTTAGCATCGTCATGCGTGCGAGTGTTACGCGACTGAAGCGGCTCGTCTCTTCTCTTCACGACATCGTCTGCACACCTGATGTTATTTCCGTTGTGATTCTGGTCAGTGTTGGCAGTGGTGAGGCAGCTGGGTGACGTGTCGGCTGGCTCCTGAGTGTTTGGTGCTGGACTGAAGGCTGTAGGCTGGATGTCAGGGGACCGAAGCTCCTTCAGGCTCTCCGCTGAGGTCTCTTCAGCACTGGGACTGGTGCCGCAGCCTTCGGCCGGATCTCCTGGAGTAGAAACCGGGGCTGATCCAGCTTCTTCTCCGGCAGACCTGACACTTGCTGCTTTGGGACGAGAAGAGACGGGTTTGTTCAGGAACAGAAGCGCGTGTCGGATGGAGATGAAGCATGAAGCAAAGCCAGCGCTCTTTTGAGAGTCGGTTTAACTTACAAGATACAGACGAGTGCTCTGCAGAATGATAAACTCTGCGTGTGTTGCTTTAGTTCACATGCAGCATACAGCTCGTGTTTGGGTCGTTGACATCGATGTCCTGCCGTGTGACATACTCTAATTTCTTCCCAATATTTTCCTAATTTTTCTTTAATTATTCTGCATGTTATTACTATAAATTAAGCAGTACTTCCAAAAATGAGTCGCTCTGCAGAACCATCTGACATACACTAGTGAAGCTAAATAGATAGAGCTGCACGAGTAAAAAAAAATGTATTTATAAAATAAATAAATTAAAATAAATATTATAAAATAAGAATATTTTATGGTACAGTTTATTGTAACTTATTTATTGTACACAGTACTGAAAATTTTAAATACAAATATTTATGGCTTAATTTTCTAAATGTCTTAAATTTTCAAACGTTAACTTTTATTTTGATTGAAAACGGCAGGGTTTTAAAGCACTAAGCCCTATTGCGATTAATTGTGCCGCCCTACATAAAGCTGAATAAAATGCTGGATAACCTAAAAGAAATTGTCACCATTTACAGGAAAATTCAGAAATATTGATGTTGAAAAAATAATAATAATAATCATGTCAACTACCCATTTTACAGTTCACAGCTTGTGTTTACAGTTCACACTGACATGCAGCTTTGCCAACAATGAAGCGTTTAATATCACTGGCACGTGATTGACAGCTCAGACTGGTGCGAACAGCCAATCAGAAGCTGCAGAGCTGATCGGTCGAGCAGCAGGAAGTGAGGAATCAGGCTCAAATCCCAAAAGTCTAAAGCTCCGACCACACACCGCCTCTTTAAGAGAGACTGGACGCACAAGGGGTCAGAAACTCGCCAATCATTAATAGTTTCAATAAAAGCTGGACTGCAGTGAAGGTTACAGTAAATCCAGCAGCTGCTCGCAGTCGGACCCCTTCAGTCCAGCACTGTAGAGAGCAGCGCGTGAGCCAGAGGAGACTTTTGCATTGGAGCCGCTTTAGAGCCGGACAGGCTGATGGTTCTTACCGGACGCTCCCATATCTCTATGCATTTCACTAGGAGGGCTTTCCGTTTCGCACCTGGGACGAGTCTTTCTCAGATGGAAACCCTTTCGAATGTCGGCCAGAAGCTGATCGATGATGCAGCCATCGTCCTGCGGAGCCGCGCCTCGACGGACTGACAGAACACAGATTTCTTATGATATATAACATTCATTAGCATTTCATTAACATAATTACATAAAAACGACTTGCATTTAAATATGAATTAATACTAAAATATTTTTATTTTAATTAAAAATAGCTTTTAATATGAAATGAAATTTAATTTAATATACAAATATTTTTTTCATTTAAATTTATTAAATTAATATTAGTTAACAATAGTTTTTCAATAAAACAACTTTAATTTTATGTAATGTAACTTAATATTAAAATACTACAATATTAAATAGAGTTTTTAGTTAATTAAACATTACTGTGAACTTAACGATTTCTTAGTAAAATATTGCAAAGTTTTATATTTAACTATTAATTAAAATTAAAACATTTTAATATTACTTAAAAATAATTTTATAATATTAAAAAACAACTTTAACCGTATAAATGTAATATTAGATAAACATTAGATTAATTAAAATGACTTTAATATTAAATATTAATATATTTTATTTAATATTACAATATTTTACTTTTTAACTAAAAATGACTACTTATTAAATGACTATTACTTAAAATATTTTTTTAATTATACACTTTAATATTACACTTAATATTAAGTATAATTACTAATTTAATATTAATTAGAAAACATTAGCTTTTAATTTATCAATATTAAAATTGTAGTTTTTAATGAACTAAAAACAACTGTTAACTATTACTTATAAAAATATTGTAATATTAATTAAAACACTTTGTTTAATATTAAAAATGACTTTAATATTCACTATATTTTAATATTAATAAGAAACCATTAGTTTTTATTTAAAACAACTTTAATAATAAGTATTACTTGATATTAAAATATCGTAATATTAGTTAAAAAAGGTTTTAATATTAAAACAACTTTATACTAACTTTAACAACTTTATATTAATTAAAAAAAACATTAGTTTTTAATAAAAAATGACTTAATTTATATTAAAATACTGTAATATTAAATCAAAACATTAGTTTTTAAATAAATTAAAAATTACTATTAACTACCATTTTAATAATTAAAAAACTCTAATATTAAACTTAACGAATATGAAAATATTGTAATATTACAAATATTAGTTTATTAATCAAAACAACTAATACTAACTATATTTTATAATTTTATCATTAATTACAAAACGTTTTAAAATGATTAAAATGACTTCAATAGTAACTATAAAATATTAAAATATTTTAATATTAATGAAAAACATTTAAACATTAGTTTTTAATTTATCACTGATGCAGCTATTTTTTCTGACTGAAAACAGATTTCTATTCGTGATGTGAAATGAAAACTGATTCCTGCTTCATGAACATCTGTATTCTTCAGAGAACTGAAGAGCTGAGCACAAGCAGAGTTACAGACAGGAATAGTTTGTTACGACTCACTTATCTTCCCGTCTTCTCCCTTCTGTCTCTTGGACTCCTCGTCCACCAGCTGCTGCTTTCTTTTCTCGGCTTTGGCCGCTTGTTCTTTACGGAGCTTGTTTTCCTGCAGAAGGAACCACATTTCCTGACCTCGGAGACATGAACACCACTCAACAGTGTTATTTTATTATTAATAATATGCTGTTATAATTTCTATTCATTTTAATTTTAGAATTTTTCACATTTTCTGTTTTAAACGCGTTTAAGTTAAGTGTTTTTGTCATTTTTATTACTATTCTATTTATATTTTATTATGTCCATTTAATTTTTATTTCAGTTTTAGTTATTGTAGTACTTCAACTTAAACTTTAATATAATATAATGTAATTTCTCTTATACTTTCAGTTAACAATAACCATGCATGGATTCCTATTCATGCAATAATAACTTGATTTTCACATGTTTGCCTGCCACTATAATGCTATACAGCTGCTGAAGTGTTCAAAGTAATTTTGCATTAAAAATGACTTTAATATTAACTTTTAATTTGTATAAAAATATTTTAAAAATTAAGAAGATTAGTTTTTAACATTAAAAACAACTAATTTTAAATATTAACAATATTTTTATATTTAAAAAGTAAATATGTAACTTTTAATATTAAAAATTGTTTTTAATATTAAAACTACTTTAATAATAAATATCATTATTTTAGTATTATATAATCCTATTTTAATATCAGTTTAATTAAATGACTAACTATTAATATTAAATAATAGTTTTATTAGTAAAAAAAACTTCAATTAACTATAGTTATTTTAATAATATTATTAATTATTTAATACTATTTTTATTTTAATATGATTAATTTTTTAATACTATTTTAATATCAATTAAATTATTAATTAGCTGTTTTTAGTTAAAGTGAATAATACTAACTATTAATCAATGTTAAAGTATTAATTAAAATAATTAAATAATTTAAAATGTGTTATTAAAAACAACTTTAGTATTAATTAGAAGTAATGTTAATATTAATTACAAAAAACATTTGTTTTTAAGTAATTAAAAACAACTATTAACTATTACTTAAAATATTGTAATATTAATTTAAAAGTATTAGTTTAACTAAAAAAAAAAGCACTTTAATATTAAATAATGCCATCGTTTTTAATATTAAAATCAACTTTATTACTAAACTATTAATATTTTAATATCAATAAAATATGTTTAATTTTAAAAACAACTTTACTATAACTATTAATATTAAACGATTTTAATATCAATAAAAATTGTTTAATATTATAAAAATATATTCTGGTCTTTAATGTGTCTCACTTCTCGGTTCGGTCCTCATCTGAGCCTAAGCCTTCATGAACCCAATATTAGGGATGTAACGATTAGGAGCCGGTTGAAAATCGATTCAAATATGTGACGATTCAAATCGGTTGAGATGCTAAACAAATCACGATTCATTTAGATGCCGTGCTGCTTTGTTTACAGCGGTAACCCAGGAAACGCTGTATCATTGCTGTTCATAAGTGCAGCGCTGCTTTGGTTACAGCGGTAACCAAGGAAACGCTGTATCATTGCTGTTCATAAGTGCAGCAGCTGCTTTGGTTACAGCGGTAACCAAGGAAACGCTGAATCATTGCTGTTCATAAGTGCAGCGCGGCTTTCTTTACAGCGATAACCAAGGAAACGCTGTATCATTGCTGTTCATAAGCGCAGCTCTGCTTTGTTTACAG
>NW_015653470.1:46005-46415 GCF_001515625.1 Sinocyclocheilus rhinocerous | reverse complement strand
GGTTATAATGGTTATAATGGAATTAAAACAATGTGCACAAACACTTGTACACAAACAACTGTTTGCTGCCACTGAGGTAACTGAGGTAACAGCAACACATTAACTGCATGAGGCCGATGTTTCTAAAACACCTTATTCGCACAGAAGAGACTGTGTGTGTGTGTTTTGTCACTAAAGAATAACATTCTTACATAAATTGTGACATTAAATGCAACATGTTAATGTAAGAATGCATTGATGAACATGCTATACGAACACACAACTGGTTGAGCTCGACGTCAGAAGCAGCTCTGCTTTGGTAACCAAGGAAACAAAGGAAACACTGTATCATTGCTGTTCATAAGCGCAGCGCTGCTTTGTTTACAGCGGTAACACTGTATCATCTGTATGATTGCTGTTCACAAGCGCAG
>NW_015653470.1:45271-45872 GCF_001515625.1 Sinocyclocheilus rhinocerous | reverse complement strand
CTGCTTTGTTTACAGCGGTAACCAAGGAAACGCTTTAAGCGCCACCTGCTGGCAGAGAGTGAATCTGCGTCTCATTCAGCTCTGCTGTTTCTGTTTCATGCAGATATTTTTATGCATAGTTTCACAGAACTGAAGTCAAACCATTCTGGTTTTGCTTCAAATTTCGAAATTCTACAATCCAATTTAGATTAAAAACTGCTCGTGTTGCATGTATGCAGCATCTTTGTTTGGATCATGATTAAAATGCAGTGGTTGCCTCTAATTTTAAATGGAAAGAGCACAGACAAAGCCTTAGTTTGTTTATATGAAGAGATTTATTTGATTTGGGGTTTGTTTTAAAATTTCAATTTAGTTTTGTTATTTACAAATACCGTATTGGCCCGAATAGAAGACGACCCTGATTATAAGACAACCCCCCTTTTTCCAGATATACCTTTTGGAAAAAGGCTTTTTAAAAACCAAATCTTGTTTTTTTCTCTCAGTAAAACACATTTTGTCTTCAATTATTTTCCTATTGCATATTTTTCCTATTTTAATTTTTGTTTTGAAAGCATGGTAAAAACTGGTAAAATGTACCAACAATCACATTTAAAAAATATAC
>NW_015653470.1:40947-44945 GCF_001515625.1 Sinocyclocheilus rhinocerous | reverse complement strand
TATGCAAGTGCTATATTAGTATATTATTATGGTGTTAGATTTCAATTTCACAAAGAAACGTGCAGCATTTTGTCCAAGCAAAAATAAAAGGACACATTTAATTTATAATTTGTCTTAAATCTCATTTTGGTAAAAAAAAAATCGTGAATCGAATCGTGAGTTGAGTGAATCGTTACATCCCTACCCAATATAATGAGTTTATTATGCGTATAGTAACGGCTCACGCACCTTCAGGGCTTTGAGGAAGAGCTGGCGAAAGGTCTTGATGTTGCTGAAGAGCTCGTCGAGCGAGAGCTGAGCCACATCTTCACACAGATACTGAGCCAGATCGCCCTTTCTGTTGTCCACGTTAGTGAAACGCTCGTCTAGAGCTGCACAATCCGTCAGGTTCTTCTGCACAAACACCACAGGAACATTCAAGAACAACAACAAAGCTGGAAAGAGAAACGGTCTTCAGATTAAACCAAGCGGCAACCTCCCGCTCTCTCTCTCGTGAAGCCAACAAGGAAGTGACTAAAACTGTAATTCATCGACTGGCCGCTAGAGGCTGGCTCCAAAAGAGAGTCAATCCCATAGACTCCCCATGTTAAAATGCCCAACTTTACAGCAGAAAAAAACATGTTTACAGCCCGTTTCAAAAAATTATTTTGGTCTATAGCTAATTTTGCCCTTCATGACAACTGTGAGGGGGGTGAATTTTTTTATAACTCATCTGTTTAAATTATATTAAGCCTTAAAGCACTATAGACGGGCGTGGTTTCAGCAACCAGGCACCTCCGCTTCACCCACATCCCACCTTTTGCCCATTTTCGATTATCTGGGAGTGACACGCTGCCAAGATGGCGACGGCCGGCTCCGCCTACTTTAGGCTTCTAAAGCGCTCTTCGGAAACCTACGGGTGACGTCACGGACACTACGTCCATGTTTTTATACAGTCTATTGGTTAAACATGCGTCTGTACCTCAATAAGCCCTGAGAACTGCTGCTTGACGTCTTCGAGCGACGAAGACACTTTCTTCTCCGCGTCTCTCAGTCGCTTCAGAAGATGACTGGTTTCGGCCCGAATCGAGTCCAGATTTACGCTGAAAGAATAATTGAAAAGTGATTGAGAAAAGACCGAAACAACAGCTGAACACAACAATATTTTTGTTGCATAATTCCAAATAAATAGAAATAAATCTCAGAGTTTCACAAACATGAACATTCGCAAATATCTTTTTATGCCAGAAAACAAAACTTTGCCTGGCATTCATTTGTGAATCGCGTCCTGTGCATTTATAGATCATAGGATCATTCTCCAATGCAGCGCCATTCTCTCTTCAGCGATTCAGAATCGATTCTGAGCTTGGTTCGAAACTCACGTTCTGACAGACTTTCACGTTTGCTTTGTGTTTGTTTGTCCTGAAGCTCGATTGCAGCTGCGGTTAAATGCACTTGCATCCCAGAATACTTTTATGATACGAAATTGATGTAAACACTACGGGTGGGACGGAAAAAAACAAAAAACGATATGGCGATTTAGAAATCAGAAAGAGCTTTACACACACACAAGGAATTTATCTTCCAGTGCACAGACAGGTTGACAAGTGACAAGACACTGATAACGAAATAAAAATAAGCGAGTACAAATAAACACGTAAAAACAATACACAATAGACAGTATGTACATATGTGCTAATATGCAAGGGAATGTGTACAGATAAGGTATATTAAATCAATAACATACGTTTATTAAATACAAGTATAGATAGTTGGGTATTGCACATGTTTTATTGCACAGTGGGGAGAACATTTAACTGTTCATGAGGTGTTATATAACTTATCGCGATATTTCTGGCCGCGAGACGTTATCGATGTTTTTTTAAACATACAAAAGATCTAAATTCATATCTACACTGTGGCTGTTTAAATCAAAAGCTTGGGCGCACTTTGGATTTCATAGTGACTGACGATACAAAAAAAAACTACGTAATCTGCAAGAACTGTCTCGGAAATGTATGCAATGTATGCATTTCACAATTTTTTTCAGCACTAAATTACTAGTTTGAGGGTTTTTTGTTAAATGTAATTTGCACAAATTTGAGACGTTGCTGCTATGACTGAAAAGTTAGAGATGTGACCTTTCTTTAATATACATAATTTAGTCACAAACGGTTCTCTCTAGAGCTTATGGCCGTTTGACAGCTGCGCATGCACTTCTGCACTTGTTGTACATTGTTGCTATTCTATAAAACAGATGTACTGATAAATAAATGAAATGCATCATATGACTTTTTGATGCATTTTTTTTTCTTCATTTACAGATATCGTGATATATGTGACCCTGGACCACAAACCAGTCAATAAGTGTCAATTTTTCGAAATTGAGATTTGTACATCTTCATGGAACATGATCTTTACTTAATATCCTAATGATTTTTGGCATAATAGAAAAATCCATAATTTTGACCCATACAATGTATCTTTGGCTATTGCTACAAATATACCCCAGCGACTTAACACTGCTTTTGTGCTGCAGGGTCACATATCGTGGATGATTTTCTTGCAATATATCGTCTGTCACAGAATCGCTGGTGTTGTGAAATATCATTATCGCAGGCAAAATATCGTGACAGTATCGTATCGTGCGTTAAATCTCAGATACCGAAAGTACTTTTTGTTGAAAGCTCCACAGAGCTGCTCGTATCCATCATTTAAACTGCTTGACTGAAAAACTGGTAAAGCAGTAAAATTGTGAAATATTTTTACTATTTAAAATATCTGCTTTCTATGTGAATATCTGTTAAACTGTAATTTATTTCTGTGATCAAAGCTGTATTTTCAGCATCATTACTCCAGTCTTCAGTGTCACATGATCTTCAGAAATCATTCTAATATGCTGATTTGCTGCTCAAGAAACATTTCTGATTATTATTATAATGATGAAAACAGCAGAGTATAATTTTTTCAGGTTTCTTTGATGAATAGAAAGTTCAGAAGAACAGCATTTATCTGAAATAGAAATCTTCTGTAACATTATAAATGTCTTTATCATCACTTTTGATCAATTTAAAGCATCCTTGCTAAATAAAAGTATTAATTTCTATAATTTCTTTCCCAAAAAAATGATACTGACTCCAAGCTTTTGAATGCTAGTGTATAATGTTACAAAAGCTTTTTATTTCAGATAAATGCTGATCTTTCTATTCATCCGAGAATCCTGACAAAATGTACTCAACTGTTTTAAATATTGATAATATTAAAAAATGTTTATCAGCATATTAGAATGATTTCTGAAGATCATGTGACACTGAAGACTGGAGTAATGATGCTGAAAATACAGCTTTGATCAGAGGAATAAATTTAAAGGCATGTCAAATATAACACTGTGGATTGGTTTGATTCACAGTCTAATGGTCTAACGATAATGGTCTGTTATTGTACCAATTTTTATGGCCCTTATATTTCCTATTTGAGCCAATGCATAGGAATAAAGTTATTTCAGGACGAGTCGGCCCTGATTGTAAAGCAAAACGTGCTACAATTGGTCAGCGAAGTGTGGCTGTTATCTGATTGGCTTGAGCAGATGGTGGGCGGAGTCACGCATTTGTGGATTTGTCAGCATCTTGATGCCAGAAATATTTCAAAATCCACAAATGCATGCAGTGATTCACAAATGAATGCCAGGCAAAGTTGTGTTCGTGACATAAAAAGATTTTTGTGAATGTTTTTTATTTGCAAATCTCATTTTATTTATTTGTGAATTTAATTCACGTTTGTGAAACTCATTCTGTTTATTTGTCAGTGTTTAATGTTTGTTAACCTCTTTACATTTATTTGTGGATCATAATCTATTTATTTGATTCTATATCTCCACACACACACAAGCACACACGCTCACACACACGCACTCTCACACACACACACACACAGACACACGCACACACTCACACACACACGCGCACACACACAGACACACGCACACACACAGACACGCACGCACAGACACGCACGCACAG
>NW_015653470.1:23831-39378 GCF_001515625.1 Sinocyclocheilus rhinocerous | reverse complement strand
AATCTAGGTGTGAAGCATCTTTCCCATCTTTCCCAAAAAGACTCATGGCTGTATTAGATCAAAAGGGTGCTTCTACTAAATACTGTCTGAATACTTTATTAAAATATTTTACAATTAAAACTAATTTTTATATTAAAATATTTTAATATGCAGTAGTCATTAAAAATATATTTTTACTTAATTATTTAAAAAAATATCACAGTTAATATTAAGTAAAAATGTTTATTTTTAATAAAAATGACTTTTGCCTATTAAAATATTTTAATATTTAAATTGTTTATATTAAAACAAAAGAGTGAAAAATTTAAGGGGGTCTGAATACTTTCCGTACCCACTGTAACTATAATATTTTAAATGTAAATATTAAATAAAAAAAATTTCATTAAAAATGACTATTGACTTAATATTAAAATTTACTATTAATAGTAAAATATTTTAATATCAATAAAAAAATTGTTGGTTCTGTTTGATATCTTTATTTCGTGAAAGTCAGTCATGCAGGGCTGGAACAATATGGTAAAATAAAGTAAATAGTGACTAAACAATTTTTGGGTGAATTTACAGTGAAATTACAAATATAAACCAATACCAACTAATATAGTTATTTTAGTTCTTCAACAAACTAAACAAAAATGAGAAATGTTGCCTTGTTTATTTTACTTCAAATAATATAACGTTTTTTTTATTGTTTTGTTTTCTTTGAATTGTTTGCTTATTTAGTTAATTTTAAATTGATTTAGTTTTAGTTATTTTAGTACTTCAGCTGAAACTAATTGAACTAGGTGAAATAAGAGTTTTTAAATATATTTTATTAAGTTAACATTTATTTTATTTCGAATAATAAATTTTTTTTTGAATGGTTTTAGTTTTGATTTTAGTTAACGATAATATCCAAGGCGACACTTCTAATTATAATAAGTTCAAAAAGGTTTTTCCATCTAATATTTATATTAAATTTTTTTAATTACTGAAAATGTTTATTGTAATATTGTGGAATGGCTCTATACCTCCAGGATGTGATGTAAGAGCGTGATGCGGCTCTTGTTTGCTTTGGTTTCAGTGAGTTTCAGCAGGGAACTGATCTTGAATCCCTCAGCGTTTCCCGTGTGGCTTCCCTGGCAAAAAGGAAAAACTCACAAAATCAGGAACTAAGACACTGCAAACACAGAAAACAGAGCCACAAATCAGCCCAAATCTCTCTCTGCTGACCAACAAACTTAATCAGATGCAGGCAATCATTGATGCATAGCCACACAAATCTAACAACATTATGAATAAAATCAAATTAACAGGTAAAACAGAGCAATAATACATTCTGTGAAGATCAAGGGCGTAGGTTTGATTTTGACATAACAGACAGACATTTAATTATTTGATCAAAATTATTGCTAGGGACAATTTAGTAGTTGCTGGATATTGGTAAGGACATGTTACAGTGTCTCTACTAAACTCTACACCCTTGATGAAGATCAAACTCTTTAATTGTGATTTTCTTACATAGTTGAGAAAGTTTCCAACGTCGAGGATGAGTTTGCAGAAACTGGGCAGCAGTGGACTTTTCCTGAGATCTGCGGGCGACACACACTTCACGGAGTTAGTAAAATTTTATTTTTTTTGTGCATTTATTAATTCTGAAAAAATATTAATTCCGTGTGCGCTAAGAAATACTGTACATTAAACAATAATGTGTGAAAAACATTAACAAATGCATTGATTGCAAAATTTAGTGTGAACATCTCTCATGTACATTTTGTGTACAACAGTATGTGAAATATTTTTAATTTGCAAAACGTAAATAAACTAACAAATAAAATAAACAAATTAAATGAAATACATGAGCAAAAATGAAAAACAAAAACAAAACATAAAACACACTAAAGAAAATAAAATACACAAACAAAATACATAAAAAAAAAAAAAAAACAATAAAAAAATAAAAAAAAAAAAAAAAAAACACAATACACAACACAAAACAAATAAACAAATTTACTAAATAAATACATGAATAAAAAAAACAATAAACAAACAATACAATACACAACAAATAAAACAAAACATTAAACACACAAAAACAAATAAATTAATTTTTAAATGGTTTTATATAACAAATAAAACAAAACAAATAAAATACACAACACAAAACACAAATAAACTAATTAACTAAAATACATGGATAAAAAAATAAAAAAATAAAAACAATATAAAATAAATAAAACAAAACAATAAATAAACAAAACACAAATGAACAAACTAATTAACTAAAATAAATTGATAAAATAAACAAAAAAAAATAAAAAAATAAAAAAATAAATAAATAAATACACAAACACAACAAATAAAAAATAAATACACAACATTATCAATAAATAAATACAAAGACAAAAAAACATTAAACAAACAAATAAATAAATTCATTTTAAAATTGTTAAAATAAAATACAGTGAACCAAACATCAGCGCGCCCGCCTCTGTGTCACCGTTGGAACGCGACTGAAGTACAAAGCCTATAATTTACATAATAAATAATAGTTTAGCATTCAGATACGTTACATCGCAAATATGGAAATATTATGGAATATTTGGATTTGTGCCGAATGAGAGAGGAAGGATACATGAGCACAAAGCTCCATTTCATAAACAGTTGAGTGCACAAGCCTTTAAAGTATACTCCTTTGACAGTCTGTGAGAGACGCATTCAGAATCAGCACATGTGCAGTACATATATACATACAAGGAATAAATTCTTGAAATATATTTGATTTAGTTTACAAATAAACAAGAGAAAAAAACGTAGCCTATAATGTAGCCTATATACGCTATATAAATGAGTTTCAGTTCATTTTTGTGACAGGCTTAATTTGTTCACAGGAAGGAAACTCAAATGGCACAAAGCAACATCCTATTCGTTTTCTTTATTTTACAAAAGCACAATTTTTTGTTTTCATTGTGAGTGTACACAAATAAAAGCAGACCTTTATACAGTGATGCATTATTAATAAGACAATAAGTGTTTAAAGTTGATTCTGCTGGTATAAGGAAACAGTTGATGTGATCGCGCGCACACACTCACACACACACACATCAGTTCCAGCATTGCTAACTTGACAGCGCAGTTGGTACTTTATCAAAATAAAATACAGTGAACCATACATCAGCGCGCCTGCCTCGGTGTCACCATTGGAACACAACTGAAGTACAAAGCCTATAATTTACATAAATAATAGTTGAGCATTCAGATACGTTACATCGCAAATAGGGAAATATTATGGAATATTTGGATTTGTGCCGAATGAGACTAAAACTAGACTAAAATGCTCAGACTTTTAGTTGACTAAAACTTGACTAGACTAAAAAGAGTATGAACGTGACTAAAACTAATAAAAACTAAAATGACAGTTTCACACAAAGACTAGATTAAAACTAAAATTAAAACAGGCCGCCAAAAACAACACTAATGGTCACTGTCTAGTGGGCTTTGCTTTCAAGTGCGCAACTCATGGCATTCGCTGTTCTTCTGCTGGCGGCCGGTTATCAAACAGCGTTGTATTGCTGCGGGCACCCCTTCTGGATTGGGGGTGAATTGCCTGTATTCGTTGTAAGGCCTCATGCACCGAACCGAGACGTCCGTACCGTGACGGTTCGGTACGAATACATGTATCGTTCCACCCCTAATGTAAACATGATGCACGAGAATCTCACTGAATGTTTAAAATCTCAAGATATTTAAGCTGCCCGTTACACTTTGCGCTGCTGAAGATTTTTAAGAGCAGAACTGTTTTAAACAGCAGCGGTCAGTTGTCACATGCGATCGGTGCTTTGTACTCACTCTCACAGGCCATCTCCACCAGCTCCACCTTGGGCTTCAGGATATCGAGCACAGACAGCGTCTCTTCACACAGCAACATGCATTCAATCCTTAGCTGGTAACTGATGACAGACGAAACAAACTAATAACTGCCTCATGCACCTACAGTGTTAGAAGAACAATGCCTGAATTTGGGTTTTAATGACACTTTACCAGGGTACAGCCAGCAGTAAGAGGTAAAAGCGATCTACGTTGGCCAGCTTGTCCGGATCTCCTTGAAAGGACTTTAAGTTGTCAATCTGGAGAAGTTAAACGCAAAACACTCAACTGACCATAAGCAGGATTGTGACGACACTGAGTCTCCTGATCCTATTGGAGCAGAGCGTTGAAGATTTTGATTGGTTAAAATTGGGGGCTCGTCCGGGATATGAAATTTTATGTTGCGACCTGCTCGTTTAAGGTAGAGACCTGCAGCAACAGGGTGCGGCGCGGGACAACTCTTGATGGGCGAGTGCGGGTGGGAAGAGACTCCTGTGTGTGCGGGATGCGGGAGAATAAAATGATTCGCGGGACTCCCGCAAAATAGAAATTATCTAAACAAAGTGTCTAAAACATAAATTGTTATTTATCTGTTGCACAAAAGCAAAAAGAACAACTAATATTAACATTAAAATGATTGACATGCGCAAGCTAGGCATAGTTTCTATTTATAACATGTGTTTAAAGGGTTGCGCAATGTAGCCAATCACAGACTCAGCTGTTGATATCTGGAATGCAATGGCCAATCAGAGGTGATTAAGAATCTACTCACCGCAGTGCTGAAATTTCGTGCTCACGAGTCCTCTCATTTTAACACACGAAGTGTAGGCATTGTGAAAGATTCATTGTGCATACATTTGTGTTATAACAGAGCTTTATGAGATTGCGATTAACTGAGCTGTCAGCTTTTAGTGATAATAAAGGAAGCGCTGCTCGCATTCTGCCATGCCAAACCATGCACGCAGCAGCCCATGCTTGCTTTTCTGTTAAAAATAACAGTGGTTTGTGAATGTGAATGTTGATGCTTAGCCTAAATAACATTTTATCGGGAGTGTTTATGCTTGGATGTTGTGGAGCTTAGGAGATGTTACAGAACCATTTCATTTAAATTTCTTCGATGTACTGAAAAAAAATCTATATAGATTACTTTTATGCAGGCTTTTGCGGGCGGGAGCGGGACAAAACATGAATGTCGCGGGCGGGAGTGGGACAGAATCTTGCGGGAGCGGGACTGAAAAATCCGTCCCACGCAGGTCTCTAGTTTAAGGTTGCAACATTAAAGAGGGATCAGACAACAAAGTCTAATCAAAGCAAATTGTTCTTTAATACCCCTAATATTTCTGTTTATTGTCACTATTAATTGTTGTTGTAATAGTTTAATTTAATAAAACTATTTGCTTTGATTAGACTTTGTTGTCTGATCCCTCTTTAATGTTGCAACCTTAAACGAGCGGGTCGTAAAATAAAATTGGGGGCTCCTCCGGGATATGAAATTTTATGTTACGAACCCGCTCGTTTAAGGTTGCATCATTAAAGAGGGATCAGACAACAAAGTCTAATCAAAGCAAATTGTTCTTTAATACCCCTAGATTTCTGTTTATTGTCACTATTAATTGTTGTTGTAATGATTTAATTTAATAAAACAATTAGTGACAATAAACAGAAATCTAGGGGTATTAAAGAAAATAATTAAATTAATATAATAACAACAAAACGTTAACTACACAATATATGAAATGCCAAAAGAACAACAAGAAAAGAGTCAGAAAGAGCCACTCCTGAGAGAACTATCCCACTGTGAGTGCCTACCCCAAATAACACATTACATTCTTAAATACTCAAACTAATGATCAATTAACGGTGACAACCAATCAAAATCTTCCACGCTCTGCTCCAATAGGATCAGGAGACTCAGGGTCGTCATAAGGATAGACTGCAGATTTACTCTGATGCACATGTCAAAAAGACAGAAAACATCGATGCTGAGCCTCGTTTTCATTTGCATCAAGGTCTATGAATAAGAGATACTTGTAAAAGCTCATATTTTATTGGGAAGTACCTCATGTTTTTCCGGAAGGAGTTTCAGAAGCTGTTTCAGGGACTCAACGTCAAATTTGGAACAATCTCCTTTCTGCACCATCGACACAAACTCTTCATTTGAGCTGTTTGTGAGTGAAGCAAACAAATAATCTTTAAACGTCTTTCCACGATATCACTTAAACACACACTAAGCAATCCAAAACGTCTGATCTTACCACTTGAACTGCTTCAGAAAGATATTCAGGTTCAGATTCTTCTTGGGTTCAATGAAGGAAATCTGAGAAATCAGAGAAAATTGCTGAATGTTTATGAAATGTAAATTGACCCCATTTTTTTAGTACATGTTCCTGCTCATATTGTGAATGATTTATGAACCACTCTGACCAAGCATTTACTTTTAAAGTTGATATTTCAATAAATTACCAACACATTCACGGTTCTCTGATGTCGGTTAGTGGTCACATGACATGCAGGTAAACAAATTAAATATTTCAGTAATAAATAGTGTTTTATTTGAATTATTTTAAAATAATTTATTTGAATTTTTAATTAGAAGATTTTAATTTAACATTTTTAAATAAATAAAATATTTCAGTAAGTTAAATTTTTAATTGAATTTTTAAAAAATAATTTGAATTTTACATTATTTTATTTAATTATAAGATTTTAATCAACTCTTTTAAAGGGGTCATATGATGTTGCTAAAAAGTACATTATTTTGTGTATTTGGTGTAATGAAATGTCCTCTATGCCCCTCCTTTCTGAAACGTGAATATCTCTTTGGATTTGAGACTTTAGTCTTTGCAACTTTACAGATCTTCTTTATGCACCAAGAGCTTGTAACACTCCAAAGAGAAAGGAACAATTGAAATAGCATCATATGACCCCTTTAAACATATTTCAGTAAGTGTTCAAAATATTTTAGTAAATGTTTGTAGATTTTTATTTTAATTATTAGCTTTGAAACAAGCTTTCAATCAACTCTCTCTATTTCAGTAAGTGCTCAAAGTATTGTATTTTACTTAGATTTTTGTATTTTAAAATAATTTATTTTCATTTTACATTTTTATTTAATTATTAGCTTTTAAGCAACTCTGAAACAAATAAAACATTTCTGCATGTATTCAAAATATGTTAGTGTTTTATTTAGATTTCTTTTAAATCTTTTTAATTATTTATTTTTTAATTTTACATTTTTAAATATATGATTTCTGTATTAAAATAATTTTTCATTTTACATTTAATTATTAGCTCTTAATCAACTCTTTTAAATCAAACCCTGCTGTTTTTATAACCTTTAATCGAAATAATGAATAACTTGCTGCAACTCTAAAACAACTTTCTTTTTCAGCTGACGTCATCACTCTCTCTTATTTTTCACAATCGAATCAGTTTCTAATTATAAAATCAAGTCATGCTCGATGTTTATTTCTTCTCATTGAAAATCAGTTCATGCATTTACTGGGAGTCGAACCCATGACCTTGCCGTTGCGAGCGCCATGATTTGAGTTACAGGAATGCTCTCAAATTCAATGTTGAAATTTAATCTGTGAGATATATATATATTTTATATCATGCACCTCCTTGGGCTCTTTCTTGAGCGGCGCGGCTGGGCTCTTGTCTTTGGGCTCAGTCACTGGCAGACAGAAGAGCTGCTCGATGCTGTTGTAATTGGGCTCCAGCGGTGAATCGGTCGAGACAGACGCCCACATCGAAGGACCATCTATGAGAAAACCACATACACACTGTATTTGCACACAAAAATGCAAGTGCTGATAGAAAGCATCACTTCCAGTCCGATTTAACAAACGCTTCCGAGATGCATAGTTCTGTTTGTGGCACTTGGCAATGAAATTATCCATGAGCTGAAACAAATACTCTGAAATAATCATACTTTTGGACAGCCAGAAATTCAAATTAAAACCTACACATATTTCTGGTAATTTGACGTTATTTTCTCAACTTGTTTATCATGTTTGATGTTTTAATAAAAAAATAAAAATAAAAAAAAAAGTTTCATTTATAATGTTACAAAAAACTGTTGATCAATTTTCTTGTCAGTCTTTTCTAAATAATAAATGGGCAAAATAAGCAGCAAACTTGAGCAGGCTTTATATGGATCATCGAAGGTCTGGCTATTAGCAGTGTTAATTTAGTATCATTGATACACTTTTAGAGTTATTAAATTAGATTTTATTTTTATATTTTATGATTTCATTTTAATTTCAGTTAAAGTTTTAGTAATTTTTTTGTTTTACGTTTTTGTAAAAAAAAAAAAAAGTCTACATATTTAATTATGGTGTTAGTTTTAGTTCTTTTAGTACATTAACTTAAACAACAAAAATAAGAAATGTTGCCTTTGCAACGAGCTGAAATAAAAGGTTTACATTTTTTATATTTCAGTTTGTTAATATTTTGAATCAGATTTTATTTTTTATATTTTTCTGTTTTCATTTTAATTTTAGTTATTTAGTCATGTTTTTCACTTATTTTATTTTTTTAAAATGTCTATATACTTGCAACTATCTGAGATCTGTCTGTATCTGTATTTTATTTTTGAATTAGATTTAATTTTTATATTGTTTTTTACATTACTGTTTTAATAATTGTTTGTCATTTTTATTAGTATTTGTTTTTAATGTCTATATAATGTGTATTAAGTTTTAGTTTATTTAGTATTAACTAAAATGTTTACAAGCTGATTTTTTTTTTTTTTATATTTTATTTTATTTCTATTAAAGTTATTTTATTTCAAATAATGATTTTAGCTTTGGTTAACGATATTAAGCCTGGCTATTACATTTCATATTTACATTCTTATGCATTTGGCACAGTGAGAGCTCTGCATTTTCTCAGCTCATGCGTTCTCTGGGAATCAAAGCGTCGCGTCGTTAGCGTTTCTCGCGGATCTCACCGGTGACGGCTCTGGAGTTCAGCTTCTGCCAGTTGAGTTTCTTCATCCTGAGTGTGGGATACGGGCCGCTCCTCGCCGGCGCGGAGTAACACTGGCCAAGCGGATGAAACGCCCGGGTCACGATCACATCACCTGCTCCTGGAGGAGGAGGAGGAGGAGGAGGTGCACCCATGCCAGGTAAAGGTGGAGGCGGTGGAGGACCTGCAAAACCCATTCCTGGAAGAGGAGGAGGAGGAGGAGGAGGAGGAGGCATCGCTGCTCCTGGTAAAGGAGGTGGTGGAGGAGGTGCAGGAGGAGGTCCAGCTCCTGTTTTGAGAGGCACTGCTGAGAGAGGAGGAGAAGCCATGCTGGGCAGAGGAGGAGGAGGAGGAGGAGGAGGAGCAGGTCCGGTCTTTGTGGAGTTGCGCGGAGGTTCCTGGCTTTTGGCTGATCTGCAGGAACTCTCCAGTTTCTCATCTTTGCTCTCCGTCTGAACTGCTTGATTCTTTTTTCTGGACTCGTAACCGTCGACCTCAAAAGAGCCTTTGGACGATTCCTTAGAGAAGACGAGACGCTGCAGGATCTTCTCACTCGAGTCCATCTCAGCTGAGCGGACAGAGAGAGAGAAACATGCTGAAACAATAACATTTCATCAATGCATTACAGAAACAAATAAAATATCCATAGGCACAATAAAGAAATAAACAACTGAATACAAGTAAACAAGTAAAAAAAATGAAAGTAAATATTTACTTGTTTATTTGTTTATTTACATAAGGCAAATACGTATACAAGTAAATAAAAGTAAATATATTTTAGTAAGCAAGTATATAAGTAAAAAATAGTAAATGAGCAATTAGATGTATACTGCAAGTAAACAAATGAGCAAATAAATAAGTAAATCAGCAAGTAAATAGTTAAATAACCAATTAAGAAGCAAGTGAATAAATAAATAAATAAGCAGGTAAATGTATAAGTATACAAATGAAAAATATAAAACAAAATTAATGTAAATAAGAAAATAGGTTAAGTAAAAAAATACATAAAAATAAATAAGAAATTAAATGCATAAGTAAACATAAATATACAAGTATATGTAAAAAAAGTTAATAAACAAGAAATAAATAAGCAGGTGAATGTATAAGTAAATAAGTGAAAGAACTAAAAGCAAATTAACATATGTAAATAAGCAAGTACATATATATATATAAGTAAAAAATAAAATCAATAAATCATAAAAATGATCAAAATCAAATGCATAAGTAAACAATTAAGCAAGAATCTATACGTTAATAAGCAAGTAAATAAGCAAGCAAGCAAAAAATGTACAAGTAAATAAATAAAAGTAAAAATGAAGTAATGGAGTGATTACTGCATGTTATATGCTACTTATGTTATATGTTAGTGAGTGTTTGTGCCCTTCAGTTAAACAGTTAAAAAAAGACAGCCCATAATAATAATAAGACAAACGCAAATTTATTATAATAAAAACGCAAATTTACATGATATTTGTGAATATGCTAAATGGTTTGACACACTAGGATTTTTAGAAAAAAAGAAGAATTAGGGAGAATAAGTAATTTACTGTCATTGTGTGAATAACGTGTAATCATGTAATCCATAAAAAGTAACTGTAATCTGATTATGAGCATTGGAAAATGTAATGCACTCTGATTACAAGTGCTTAATCCAGATTACATGTAACCAGTTACTTCCCAGCTCTGCAAATGGGTCAGTATTTCCAAACGGAGTCATTTCCATGAGAAACAAACTGTAATGCATGGCAACTGATCAGAGAGTAACTCACAGCTCTGAGCGATCAGAATGGCCCGGTTAGCGAGAGCCTCCAGCGCCTGCCAGATATCCGCTCGCTCGGGACCCAGCAGCAGCAGCGCCTGTAAGACGGACAACAGCTGCAGAGACGACGGGAAGCTGCTCACCTGCAAACACACGACGCAGCTCAAGCTACCAGACACCATACGAGCCAAAGAAACCACCGCAGCTCTGTAAGAGAGGAGCGCCGCTTGCCTTGTTAAACAGAGACGTGAAGACTTCCTGATGGTTGCTCATGTCGATTCCTCCGTAAAGACTCTGGAGCTCGTCCTCATCCTCAGCCATGGCCTCTTCAAACGCCTCACACTGGATGATCAAGTCTTCATCATCCTCTTCTCTAAAACACACACAGTGACAGAGCGTCTCAACTTGAGATTTATTCACTTGCCAAGTGTTGCACTTCTGCTTCTGAAAGCTCACCTTAACTTCGGCAGCAGGTGAAGCAGCTGTAATCCTGGTGGACACAAATAAACGTAAAGTCCATGAACACACACCAAAACATCGAGTGCTCTGTGTTGGAAAGCTCCGTTGTGTTAAAGCACAAAACAGGAGGTGTGTGCTTGTGTGACAAACAGGTGAACGCAATTAAGACTTGATCACGTCTGTTTGCAATTGCATACTATACATACTACTCATACTAGATTTGAAGTATACAATAAGTATATCGTGCACAACTCCAAAAGTATTTAGTAGATAATATGTTAGCTTTTATTAATATTTTGAATAATTTTTCTATTTTAATGATTTAATAATTTATGCATTTTTGTCATTTTTAATAGTTCGTGGTTTATATACGTCTCTATATTTTTTATTAATTTTTTTCCAGTTTTAGTTTTTGTTATTTTAGTACATCAAGTTGAACTAAATTAAAATGAGAAATGTTGCCTTGGCAAGTAGCTAAATTTAAAAAAATATTTTATTTCAGTTAAAGTTTTTTATTTTAATTTCAGTTTTAGTTTTAGTGAACTATAAACAACCCTGACATGAAGTAAGCAACAACCGTTTTGAGCATTTTTCTTTACTCATTATTATAAAGACTGCAGTTTAGATTTAAAAACACCCACATTTGTTTTCACAGAAATAAATTAACACTAAATTAAAGCATACTTCTGTCTCCATGATTGCGTACTGCATGCTGTGTACTTACATGCTATTGAATAGCGGGCAGCATTCATTGTACACTGTGCACTATGCAGTAAGTAGTACAAAGTAGGACTGTATTTGGAGTAAAGGGCTGTGTTCTAAATAGCATACTTGCATGCTACTCATACTATTTTTGCAATACTTATATTGTGCACAATAGGTTGCACTCCCAGATGATTTATTAAATTGATTAAAATGTGCAAAATACAGTAAGAAACAACAGTTTTTAGCATTTTTCTTTACTCGTTATTATTCAGACTGCAATTTAGATAAAAAATAACCACATTTAACACTAAATTAAAGCATACTATGTCTCTATGATTGCGTACTGCATGTTGTTCCACATGCTATTTTTAATAAATAGCGGGCAGCATTCATTGTACACTGTGCACTATGCAGTAAGTAGTACAAAGTAGGACTGTATTTGGAATAAAGGGCTGTGTTCTAAATGTCAGTATTTCCAAACGGAGTCATTTCCATGAGAAACAAACTGTAATGCATGGCAACTGATCAGAGAGTAACTCACAGCTCTGAGCGATCAGAATGGCCCGGTTAGCGAGAGCCTCCAGCGCCTGCCAGATATCCGCTCGCTCGGGACCCAGCAGCAGCAGCGCCTGTAAGACGGACAACAGCTGCAGAGACGACGGGAAGCTGCTCACCTGCAAACACACGACGCAGCTCAAGCTACCAGACACCATACGAGCCAAAGAAACCACCGCAGCTCTGTAAGAGAGGAGCGCCGCTTGCCTTGTTAAACAGAGACGTGAAGACTTCCTGATGGTTGCTCATGTCGATTCCTCCGTAAAGACTCTGGAGCTCGTCCTCATCCTCAGCCATGGCCTCTTCAAACGCCTCACACTGGATGATCAAGTCTTCATCATCCTCTTCTCTAAAACACACACAGTGACAGAGCGTCTCAACTTGAGATTTATTCACTTGCCAAGTGTTGCACTTCTGCTTCTGAAAGCTCACCTTAACTTCGGCAGCAGGTGAAGCAGCTGTAATCCTGGTGGACACAAATAAACGTAAAGTCCATGAACACACACCAAAACATCGAGTGCTCTGTGTTGGAAAGCTCCGTTGTGTTAAAGCACAAAACAGGAGGTGTGTGCTTGTGTGACAAACAGGTGAACGCAATTAAGACTTGATCACGTCTGTTTGCAATTGCATACTATACATACTACTCATACTAGATTTGAAGTATACAATAAGTATATCGTGCACAACTCCAAAAGTATTTAGTAGATAATATGTTAGCTTTTATTAATATTTTGAATCATTTTTCTGTTTTAATTTTAATGATTTAATAATTTATGCATTTTTGTCATTTTTAATAGTTCGTGGTTTATATACGTCTCTATATTTTTTATTAATTTTTTTCCAGTTTTAGTTTTTGTTATTTTAGTACATCAAGTTGAACTAAATTAAAATGAGAAATGTTGCCTTGGCAAGTAGCTAAATTTAAAAAAATATTTTATTTCAGTTAAAGTTTTTTATTTTAATTTCAGTTTTAGTTTTAGTGAACTATAAACAACCCTGACATGAAGTAAGCAACAACCGTTTTGAGCATTTTTCTTTACTCATTATTATAAAGACTGCAGTTTAGATTTAAAAACACCCACATTTGTTTTCACAGAAATAAATTAACACTAAATTAAAGCATACTTCTGTCTCCATGATTGCGTACTGCATGCTGTGTACTTACATGCTATTGAATAGCGGGCAGCATTCATTGTACACTGTGCACTATGCAGTAAGTAGTACAAAGTAGGACTGTATTTGGAATAAAGGGCTGTGTTCTAAATAGCATACTTGCATGCTACTCATACTATTTTTGCAATACTTATATTGTGCACAATAGGTTGCACTCCCAGATGATTTATTAAATTGATTAAAATGTGCAAAATACAGTAAGAAACAACCGTTTTTAGCATTTTTCTTTACTCGTTATTATTCAGACTGCAATTTAGATAAAAAATAACCACATTTAACACTAAATTAAAGCATACTATGTCTCTATGATTGCATACTGCATGTTGTTCCACATGCTATTTTTAATAAATAGCGGGCAGCATTCATTGTACACTGTGCACTATGCAGTAAGTAGTACAAAGTAGGACTGTATTTGGAATAAAGGGCTGTGTTCTAAATAGCATACTTGCATGCTACTCATACTATTTTTGCAGTATGCAATACTAATATTGTGCACAATAGGTTGCACTCCCAGATGATTTATTAAATTGATCAAAATGTGCAATATACAGTAAGAAACAACAGTATTTAACATTTTTCTTTACTCATTATTATTCAGACCGCAACTTAAATAAAAATAACTACATTTATTTTCAGACAAATAACTCTAAAGCACTCTACTGTCTCAATGGTCGCATATTCCATGCTGTTTCACATGCTATTTTTAATAAATAGCAGGCAGCATTCCGTGTACACTGTGTACTATGCAGTAAGTAGTACGCTAGTATACTATATTCCATGCTAAGGGCTGTTTGGATTAAGGACTGTGTTCAAAATAGCATTCTTCCATACTACTCACACTATTTTTTGCATACTACTCACACTGTACAGTATGCAGTAAGTAGTATGCTAGTATTCTACAAGAGCTGTGTTTGGAATGAGGGTTGTGTTCTAAACAGCATACTTGCATGCTACTTATACTTTTACGCTAGTATTCTATATTCCATGCTAAGGACTGTGTTCAAAATAGCATTCTTCCATACTACTCACACTATTTTTTGCATACTACTCATACTGTACAGTATGCAGTAAGTAGTATGCTAGTATTCTACAAGAGCTGTGTTTGGAATAAGGGTTGTGTTCTAAACAGCATACTTGCATGCTACTTATACTTTTACGCTAGTATTCTATATTCCATGCTAAGGACTGTGTTCAAAATAGCATTCTTCCATACTACTCACACTATTTTTTGCATACTACTCACACTGTACAGTATGCAGTAAGTAGTATGCTAGTATTCTACAAGAGCTGTGTTTGGAATGAGGGTTGTGTTCTAAACAGCATACTTGCATGCTACTTATACTTTTACGCTAGTATTCTATATTCTATATGTACTGTAGTATCTACGTCTAGTTGAATGTACCAATGAACTCCTTGCGCATCTTGTCTCTCTGGCGCAGGTCGTCGGCGCTGAAGATCAGGGCGTTTATGACACTCAGAAGAGTCACCATGTAAGGCACATTATCAGTGGATTGGAGTTCATTCATAATCACACTGAATCGATACTGCTGCGTCTTCACAGACTGTTAGACAAACACAGCATTGTCTCACATCACATCATGTCATGCAAACTTTACAATAGGCATATTTTTGACATTTTGACATGGTTATTCTTAAACCTTCCTTTCAAATCCCCATGCTAAAGCTAATATCATTGCTCCAAAAGAAAACCGTAATTTCCTGGTATTGAGACTTTGTTGGTTGTATGAGGCTTAAAAAGAAAATGACTGTCCGATTGAAAATATGCATGCACAAAATGTCTCCATTTTATCTGAAGTTCAGTTAAAACACCTTGTTTAACATAGTAATAAATAATCCACTCACCCTGGAAATATGATTTTCTTAGGATTGTTGTTTACCAGTACAAATATAAACATTCTTAAATCAATATACATTTATTAAGAGGCAAAAAGACTGAAGATATTAAGTCTTGTTTAAAAAAAAATGAAAAATGAAGTGAGTTTAAAGGCAGAGTAAGTGATTTTTCAAAAACACTTTAGAAAACTGATTCGGGCCGAATCGCAAAACAAACTTGTAGCCAAT
>NW_015653470.1:8626-23512 GCF_001515625.1 Sinocyclocheilus rhinocerous | reverse complement strand
AAAAAAAAAAAAGCAATGTTTTGTTGTAAATTAATTTTTTTTTTTTTTTCATTTGATTAGATTTGATGATACATTTGTATTAAATCATAAGACACAGAAAGCAGAAAATATAAAGTGAAAAATGCAGAATTTAGGGAAACATAAAATGCATTTCATGCAGCACTAAATTTAAAGGTTGTGAACAAACAAGTTATGTTTACATTCATTCTCCAGGTCAGACAAACATTGGGAAAGCATTTCCTTCCCCAAACCACTATTGATAGAATATGGGGGGAAAAATCATATAATAATAATATTTTTGGCATTATGGCTGATCCCTTGCTGCTCACCTTGTTAAACAGAGATGTGAAGACTTGCTGATGGTTGCTCATGTCAATTCCTCCATAAAGCCTCAGGAGCTCGTCCTCATCCTCAGCCATAGCCTCTTCAAACGCCTCACACTGGATGATCAAGTCTTCATCATCTTCTTCTCTATAACACACACACACACTAACTGAGCATTCCAACTTGAGCTTTATTGCAAATTTCCTTTGCTCGGTGTGCACTTCTACTTTGTTTTTCTGTGCACAGTTGCACATTTCAATGAATTAAACAAACTCGCCTTAACTTCGGCAGCAGGTGAAGCAGCTGTAATCCTGGTAGATGAAAATAAACAAAGTCCATGAATATACCATAAACAATGCTCAAAAACATCTAGCGCTCTGTTGGAAAGCTCAGTTGTGTTAAAGCACAAAACAGGAGGCGTGTGCTTGAGTGACAAACAGGTGAATGCAATTAAGACCTGATCACTTCTGTTAGCAACTGCATACTAACCACACTACTCATACTAGTTTTGCAGTATGCATATTGTGCACAGTTCAGATGACCTATAGTCCAAATGTGCAATATACAGATGTGTTATTTTAGTATCATTGAGGTACTATTTTAGATTTTATTAATAAGGGCTGTGTTCAAAATAGCATAATTGCATGCTACTCATACTATTTTTGAAGTATGCAATATGAATATCATGCACAATAGGTTGCACACCTAGATTACCTACTAAATTGATCAAAATGTGCTATATACAATAAGAAACAAGAGTTAACACTTTCTTTACGCATTATGTGATCAGACTGCAATTTACATTTAAAAAAAAAACTAATTTATTTTCCAGGAAAAAACTCTAAATAAACACAAAATTATAGCATACTACTGTCTGAATGGTTGCACACTGCATGATGTTTCACATGCTATTTTTAATAAACAGCAGGTAGCATTCAGTGTATACTGTGCAATATGCAGTAAGTAGTATGCAAGTATTCTATATTGCATGCTAAGGGCATGTCTTGAACAGTTTTACTCATGTGATCAGACTGCAATTTACAGAAATAACACTAAATTAAAGCATACTACTGTCTCAATAGTTGCACATTGCATGTTATTTCATACACTATTTTTAATAAATAGCAGGCAGCATTCCGTGTACACTGTGTACTATGCAGTAAGTAGTACGCTAGTATACTATATTCCATGCTAAGGGCTGTTTGGATTAAGGACTGTGTTCAAAATAGCATTCTTCCATACTACTCACACTATTTTTTGCATACTACTCACACTGTACAGTATGCAGTAAGTAGTATGCTAGTATTCTACAAGAGCTGTGTTTGGAATGAGGGCGGTGCTCTAAACAGCATACTTGCATGCTACTTATACTTTTACGCTAGTATTCTATATTCCATGCTAAGGACTGTGTTCAAAATAGCATTCTTCCATACTACTCACACTATTTTTTGCATACTACTCATACTGTACAGTATGCAGTAAGTAGTATGCTAGTATTCTACAAGAGCTGTGTTTGGAATAAGGGTTGTGTTCTAAACAGCATACTTGCATGCTACTTATACTTTTACGCTAGTATTCTATATTCCATGCTAAGGACTGTGTTCAAAATAGCATTCTTCCATACTACTCACACTATTTTTGCATACTACTCACACTATACAGTATGCAGTAAGTAGTATGCTAGTATTCTAAAAGAGCTGTGTTTGGAATAAGGGGTGTGTTCTAAACGGCATACTTGCATGCTACTTATACTTTTACGCTAGTATTCTATATTCTATATGTACTGTAGTATCTACGTCTAGTTGAATGTACCAATGAACTCCTTGCGCATCTTGTCTCTCTGGCGCAGGTCGTCGGCGCTGAAGATCAGGGCGTTTATGACGCTCAGAAGAGTCACCATGTATGGCACGTTATCAGTGGATTGGAGTTCATTCATAATCACACTGAATCGATACTGCTGCGTCTTCACAGACTGTTAGACAAACACAGCATTGTCTCACATCACATCATGTCATGCAAACTTTACAATAGGCATATTTTTGACATTTTGACATGGTTATTCTTAAACCTTCCTTTCAAATCCCCATGCTAAAGCTAATATCATTGCTCCAAAAGAAAACCGTAATTTCCTGGTATTGAGACTTTGTTGGTTGTATGAGGCTTAAAAAGAAAATGACTGTCCGATTGAAAATATGCATGCACAAAATGTCTCCATTTTATCTGAAGTTCAGTTAAAACACCTTGTTTAACATAGTAATAAATAATCCACTCACCCTGGAAATATGATTTTCTTAGGATTGTTGTTTACCAGTACAAATATAAACATTCTTAAATCAATATACATTTATTAAGAGGCAAAAAGACTGAAGATATTAAGTCTTGTTTAAAAAAAAATGAAAAATGAAGTGAATATAAACATTGGCTACCAGAAATCCCTTACTCTGCCTTTAAGCTTAAAACAAGAGAAATATCTGCCAATGGAGTCAGAAAAATAAACTTAATTCAAAGGGAAAACAAGATTATTTTTCTTAAAATCTCATTAGTACATTACAGCCAAAATGAAATCTCCATAGACTTCTTACAATAAATCTTACAATAAATAAATAAACAAGCAAGTAAATATATAAGTAAATAAATAAAGCAAGTAAATATGTAAAGAAATATGTAAATAAACAAGCATGTAAATATAAGTAAATAAAGCAAGTAAATATGTAATTAAACAAGTAAATATATAAGTGAATAAATAAATAAAGCAAGTAAATATGTAAATAAACAAGCAAGTAAATAAATAAAGCAAGTAAATATGTAAATAAACAATCAAGTAAATATATAAGTAAATAAATAAATAAAGCAAGTAAATATGCAAAGAAATATGTAAATAAACAAGCATGTAAATATAAGTAAATAAAGCAAGTAAATATGTAATTAAACAAGTAAATATATAAGTGAATAAATAAATAAAGCAAGTAAATATGTAAATAAACAAGCAAGTAAATATAAGTAAATAAAGCAAGTAAATATGTAATTAAACAAGCAAGTAAATACATAAGTGAATAAATAAATAAAGCAAGTAAATATGTAAATAAACAAGCAAGTAAATGTGTAAATAATATGTAAATAAATAAGCAATTAAATAAGTAAAGAAACCTGTAAATAAAGAAATAAAAGCAAGCAAGTAAATAAGTAAAGAAATATTTTAATAAATAAGCAAGTAAAGAAATATGTAAATAAATAAACAAGTAAATATATAAATAAAGCAAGCAAGTAAATAAGAAATATGTAAACAAATAAGCGAGTAAATATATAAGTAAATAAATAAGCAATTGGCAGATATTTGTCCTTGTTTTAAGCAAAAGCTCACTTCATTTTGATAAATTTTTCAGAAAACAAGGCTTCTTATATTCTGTCATTTTGCTTCTCCAGTAAATGTATCTTGATTTAAGAAACTTCAGATATTTGTACTGGAAACAAGACCAACATAACGAGAAAGAGCATACTTTTTTTGCAGTGTAAATGTCACTTCTGCAGAGAGAATAAAATTCTTAAGTCTATTTAGAAGCAGCAGTGTGACGTTTTGTGTTTTTACCCACATGCAGTAAAACAATGACATATTAAGAGATCATTTGAGACGCATGTTATCTGTCTCAGCTGACCACTTCAGATCACCGACACTTAAAACTCGCTTTCTGACCTGATATCAATCGCTTAACTGATCCAGACGGAGACGCAGGAATCATATCATCACTTGCCTTGTAATGGTCCAGAGCGTCTAAAGCGAGTCTGTGTCCCTCAGAGGAGAACATGCTGAGGGCCGCCAGCAGCTCAAACACCTGCTTCTTCACCATGGTGTTAGATGTGTCCAACGCTGGAGGGAAAGGGAAAGGAAATACAGTGTTTTTAGCTTCCTCCTCCATCGTTTTAGATTCCTCCTCCATCGTTTTCTCCCTCTCCACTTTTAGGATGTGTTAGCAGCTAATTTTTGGGAGACGTAATGTGAACTTTGTACTTCTGATGGTTAAAAAAACAGCCAAAGCATGTGATAGGTGTGAAGATTGTGCAATGCAGATACTGTGAGCAATGCTTTGGAGGAATGTGTGTTTTTCTGAATTTATCTCGTCTACTGGATAGTTAGTGCACAGTTTTAAAGGAACAGTTCAGCCAAATACTTCTTTCAGACGTATAGAATCAGTGATTGCGTGACTTCGACAGACTGGTTTTTGGATTGTGAACACATGCATCCTCAAAAGAGAAGCGTGAAAGAAATCCATGCGGGTTTGGAACGACATGAGGGTGAGTAAATGACTTTTGGGTGAACTATTCCTTTACCCCTGTAAAGCCTGACACATGAAAATATAGTGAATAAAATCAGTTTTTCTGAAATGGAACAGTTTATTGAACCTTTAGAAAATATATTTACAAAAAAAAATGTTTGCATGTTTTTTGTTGTTGTTGAGTATCATTGACACGTCAGGCTTTTATGGCTCATAATTTTGAAATAAAATAAAATAAAAATTATGACATACTAAATCATAATTATGAGATAGTTGAAATTATGATATACTAAGTCATAATTATAATATAAAAAGTCATAATTATGAGATAAAAATTCATTTATGACATACTAAGTTAAAATTTGAGATAAACAGTCATAATTATGAGATAAAAAGTCAAAATTATGAGATAGAAAGTCAACATTATGACAAGTCAATTATGAGATAAAACGCATAATTATGAGATAAAGTCAAAATTATGAGAAAGTCAAAATTATGAGAAAGTCAAAATTATGACAAGTCAATTATGAGATAAAAAAAATCCTAATTATGACACAATAAGTCATAATGTTGAGATAAAATTTCATCAATTTGAGATAGAAAGTCATAATTATGAGACAAAGTGAAAATTATGAAAAGTTAATTGTTAGATTAAAAAAGTCATAATTATGAGATAAAAAGACAAAATTATGACTATAAAAGTAAAAAAAAAAATCTTTTTTTAATTGAATGGTTTACTGAAACTTTACACAAAATATAAAAAAAATATATTTAAAAAAAAGTTGCAAATGTGTTTTGTCATAATTTTGACTTTTTGTCTCATAATTGACTTATCTCATAATTATGAATTTTTATCTCATAATTCTCGTCATGATTTTCACTTTGTCTCATAATTATGACTGTTTATCTCAAAAGTCGTTATTTTTTATTTTTTTTTGGGCACAAAAAGTATTCTCGTAGCTTCATAACATTACGGTTGAACCACTAATGTCACATGGACTATTTTAACGATGTCCTTACTGACTTTCTGGGCCTTGAACGTGTCAGTTCCCAGGCAGGGTCAGAAAGCTCTCGAATTTCATCAAAAATATCTTCATTTTTGTTCTACGCACACCTAAAATTCAAATATACCGTTTTTTCATTCGAATGCGAATTTTTATTTTTAATTCGACTAATATTCCTTTTTTGATTCACAGTCTCCTCATCGCAGACAGGCACGGCACTCATTTCAGCATGTGTTTGTGTTCTGTTGGCTGTCTGCTTGTCACTCATAACACGCGCCCTATAAATGAAAAAAGCGTGAAACTATCGTGCGATATATCAAAGATTTTTTCTATCGTTATCGATGACAAGTCAATTATGAGATAAAATGCATAATTATGAGATAAAGTCAAAATTATGAGAAAGTCAAAATTGTGACAAGTCAATTATGAGATAAAAATGCCTAAGTCAAGTCCACAAGTCATAATGTTCAGATAAAAATTCATCAATTTGAGATAGAAAGTCCTAATTATGAGACAAAGTGAAAATTATGAAAAGTAAATTGTTAGATTAAAAAGTCATAATTATGAGATAAAAAGACAAAATTATGACTATAAAAGTCAAAAAAATCTTTTGAAATAGATTTTTTTTTATTGAACGGTTTACTGAAACTTTAGACAAAATAGAAAAAAAATATATTTTAAAAAAAGTTGCATCAATTTGAGATAGAAAGTCCTAATTATGAGACAAAGTGAAAATTATGAAAAGTAAATTGTTAGATTAAAAAGTCATAATTATGAGATAAAAAGACAAAATTATGACTATAAAAGTCAAAAAAATCTTTTGAAATTGATTTTTTTTTATTGAACGGTTTACTGAAACTTTAGACAAAATAGAAGAAAAAAAATATTTTAAAAAAAGTTGCAAATGTGTTTTTTGTCATAATTTTGACTTTTTGTCTCATAATTTACTTTTTATCTCATAATTATGAATTTTTATCTCATAATTCTCATCATGATTTTCACTTTGTCTCATAATTATGACTGTTTATCTCAAAGTCGTTATTTTTTTGGGCACAAACAGTATTCTCGTAGCTTCATAACATTACGGTAAGCAAGTGAAGCCAAGCTGCTTCAGTCCAGTAAGTGTTCATCTGGAGATATTACTGCAGTTATTCTGACGTTTACTTGATAAAAATCAGTCAAGATTTGACTCGTGAAGCTCCAGCTCGAGAATTACACTAAAAGAGCTTTGACTGGATAAAACTCTCTAAACTATCGATCAGACGACAGAAGGCATGGAGTGGCTTGTGTGCAACAGGTTTAACAGCAGAGTTTGATCATTTGGAGATCAAATATGATACAGTAAGATTGCTCTACCCTGTGACAGCTTGCGCACGTATCCCTCATTATCCACGATGAAGTGAATCCCGGCGGATGAGTTCATCACGGCTCTCACACAGCTCACACACGTCAGCTGCAGCAGAGCGTCTGCGATTCGAGAGCAGCCGCGTCCCGACAGACGGTCCAGGGCCTCCAGCAGCAGGTCGAGGCCCGAGAGCTCCAGGAACTGCGTTCTGAAGATGAACGAAGGTCTTACAGGTTCGGAACGACATGAGGGTGAGTAATTAATGACAGAATTTTCATTTTTGGGTGAACTATCCCTTTAAAAGATGTGAGATATTCTAATAAGGCTCCCTGACGCACACCTAAAATTCAAATATACCGTTTTTTCATTCGAATGCGAATTTTTATTTTTAATTCGACTAATATTCCTTTTTTGATTCACAGTCTCCTCATCGCAGACAGGCACGGCACTCATTTCAGCATGTGTTTGTGTTCTGTTGGCTGTCTGCTTGTCACTCATAACACGCGCCCTATAAATGAAAAAAGCGTGAAACTATCGTGCGATATATCAAAGATTTTTTCTATCGTTATCGATGACAAGTCAATTATGAGATAAAATGCATAATTATGAGATAAAGTCAAAATTATGAGAAAGTCAAAATTGTGACAAGTCAATTATGAGATAAAAATGCCTAAGTCAAGTCCACAAGTCATAATGTTCAGATAAAAATTCATCAATTTGAGATAGAAAGTCCTAATTATGAGACAAAGTGAAAATTATGAAAAGTAAATTGTTAGATTAAAAAGTCATAATTATGAGATAAAAAGACAAAATTATGACTATAAAAGTCAAAAAAATCTTTTGAAATAGATTTTTTTTTATTGAACGGTTTACTGAAACTTTAGACAAAATAGAAAAAAAATATATTTTAAAAAAAGTTGCAAATGTGTTTTTTGTCATAATTTTGACTTTTTGTCTCATAATTTACTTTTTATCTCATAATTATGAATTTTTATCTCATAATTCTCATCATGATTTTCACTTTGTCTCATAATTATGACTGTTTATCTCAAAGTCGTTATTTTTTTGGGCACAAACAGTATTCTCGTAGCTTCATAACATTACGGTAAGCAAGTGAAGCCAAGCTGCTTCAGTCCAGTAAGTGTTCATCTGGAGATATTACTGCAGTTATTCTGACGTTTACTTGATAAAAATCAGTCAAGATTTGACTCGTGAAGCTCCAGCTCGAGAATTACACTAAAAGAGCTTTGACTGGATAAAACTCTCTAAACTATCGATCAGACGACAGAAGGCATGGAGTGGCTTGTGTGCAACAGGTTTAACAGCAGAGTTTGATCATTTGGAGATCAAATATGATACAGTAAGATTGCTCTACCCTGTGACAGCTTGCGCACGTATCCCTCATTATCCACGATGAAGTGAATCCCGGCGGATGAGTTCATCACGGCTCTCACACAGCTCACACACGTCAGCTGCAGCAGAGCGTCTGCGATTCGAGAGCAGCCGCGTCCCGACAGACGGTCCAGGGCCTCCAGCAGCAGGTCGAGGCCCGAGAGCTCCAGGAACTGCACCATCCAGGTCTGGTCACTCTTCTCCAGACGCTTCTTCAGGCCCGAGTAGTTGACCACGTTTTTTTTTTTACAAATCAAGTGCTTAAAACAGATTACAAGTGTATTTTAGGATGCTCACTGACTTCTTAACATAAACACTTGCGTGTTATGGAATAAATGTATTTCAGTCTATTGTACATCCATCTAAACTGCTGATTCGACACGATCTGCACTTCATATCTGATTGTCCTACACAAAACACAGCGTTGGAATCTGTCCCATCAGCCACCGCGGGACGTCCTGCAGGGATTTACTGCTGACAAAAGAGCATTTATGCCACGGCGAAGCTCAACAAAAGTGCCAGAGCGTCTTTGGCACTGGATTCAGTTTTCCTTTTTCTACCCCAGTTTGTTTTGACTGAGAGAAAGTCAGAGAGATGCTTTATTTAGCTTGATAGAAAAAGCTATTTTAGATGTTGGCTTGGGGAAAGTTGGGCATATTTGGGCTTGTTTCGTCTCTGGATGCCAGTTACTCAATATCAAGACCCTCTCAGAACAAGAAATCACAAGAAAAGTTAATTTACGACACGCTGAAGCTGATTCAAATCTACTGAAACAGACAATCTGGTGAAATACCGGTCATGCCGTCACTCACAGCTGCTCAGATAAGGCAGTTTCTGCAGTTTAGAGAGCACATTGCGCAAAAGTTCATGCAAGAAGGAATCGCCGCATGAATGCCAGGAATGTCCTTCACACAGACCCTCCAATGTCTAAGAGTATGTAAGACTTCAGCACACGGTCACATGCTGCAGTCAGGAAGGAAAGGGAAACTCACAGAACAATACGACTCGACGCTTCTGCTTTTCTCACTTCTGTATACTGTGGTCGTTTTTCCTGAAGAGCGAATTGCACAAAATCATAAAATCAGGTCATATTTCGACCCAAAATCAAGCAGATAGAAAGAGGGAATTATATCTTGCTGAAGCATATTTCTGGGATGATTATTTTCATGACTATTTCATGACAAAGCATTTTTTCCTTTAATAATCATTTTGCACATTTTAAAAATCCCACTGCATTGCTATTTTTTTTTGGGGATGAAATTGTCATGGAAATAATGTCACAAAAACACACAATTTCTTTTAATAATCATTTTAAACGTTTGACTTTAAAATCCCATTGTGTTGCTATTTTTCATGATGGAATTGTCAAGAAAATAATGTCACAAAAAGCTCATTTTACTTTAATAATCATTTTAATATTTTAACTTTAAAAATCCCATTGATTTGCTATTTTTTGGATGTAAATAATCAAGAAAATAATGTCACATTTTGGTTTTATAATCATTTTAAACTTCTAACTTTAAAAATCATATTGCATTGCATTTTTTGGAGTGGAACTGTCAGGAATAAAATTGTCACAAAAACACATTTTCTTTTAATAATCATTTTAACATTTTACCTTTAAAATCCCATTGCATTGCTATTTTTCATGATGGAATTGTCAAGAAAAAAAATGTCCCAAAAAGCTAATTTTCCTGTAATTGATTTGCTATTTTTTGGATGTAAATAATCAAGAAAATAATGTCACATTTTGGTTTTATAATCATTTTAAACTTCTAACTTTAAAAATCATATTGCATTGCATTTTTTGGAGTGGAACTGTCAGGAATAAAATTGTCACAAAAACACATTTTCTTTTAATAATCATTTGAACATTTTACCTTTAAAATCCCATTGCATTGCTATTTTTCATGATGGAATTGTCAAGAAAAAAAATGTCCCAAAAAGCGAATTTTCCTGTAATAATCATTAATATTATTATAAATCATTGAATATTTTAATTTTAATAAAATCCCATTGCATTGAATTTTTTTGAAGTGGAATTATCAAGAAAATAATGTCACAAAAAACACATTTCCCTTTAATATGCATTTTAACTTTAAAAATCCCAAAGAATTGCTATTTCTGCAGAATTTAAATTTTTTTTAAATTCACAAAAAGCTAATTTTCCGTTAATAATCATTTTAATATTTTAAAATCTCATTGCATTGCATTTTTGGAGTGGAATTGTCAGGAAAATAATGCCACAAAAAACAAACATTTTCCTGAAATAATCATTTTAACATTTTAACTTAAAAAATCCATTTGCATTGCTATTTTGGATGCAATTGTCAAGAAAATAATCTTACAAAAAGCAAATAAATAAATAAAAAAATAAATAATAATTAGTAATTATGTTAAAATTTTGACCTTAAAAATCCCATAGCATTGCTACATATCATTGGAGATTGTAAAGAAAATAGTTCACACACACACACAAAACATTGGAGTGAAATACGACCTGGACAAGTTTTAATGGGATTCACCTAAATACTTCAAAGAAGCAGCTAGAAAGTCCAAACAGTCCAAAGGCTATTTGACTGTAACGCACAGATACAGTGACGCGTCTACTCTGTGCCGATCTTGATAAAGCTTCTCTGTGAGGTCAGACACTCTCAAGGGTGACGATAACCTACATATGAACAATACAATCACGTGTGTTTGTCACAAACCTGCAAACATGAAAGTCACTAAATAAAGTGTTCCTCTTCAGATGATATTTGGGTGAAACTAGCTACGCAATAGTTGAGTGGAAAAGCACAGGTCCATGTAAGTACAGAGATTTCATATAAACACTCATGCAAACGACAGCTTGTTCATTTCACTGGAATGTGTGACTTATTAAGAGCATCACTAGAAATAGTGTGAATTTATCACATTTCCTCCTTTTCTGGGTGTCACGCTTACATGACACAATCTAACGGGACAAACAGCAGCTGTTTCCTGTGAAATGCAAATAGGAAATATTTAATAACCACTTACATAAAATGACATGGATCGAGCCACAATGATAACAGCCTGCATAGAGAGCAATGCAGTTTTGTTTCTGATGACTGAGTGCATTATTCAGTATTATATACACCCATAAGCCCATACTTAACTTTTACTGACTAAGCAGACACACCCGACTACACTGGAAATCAATAATTACAATAAATGTCCACTGTTACTGGCAAGATACCAGATTACTACAGTAAAACTGCAATAATGTGGTGTTATTCACCATAAAAATAAAAAAAAGAATCAAAATAACGGATTGTGAAAGGTTTTTACACGATTTTCATTTAATAATAGCTAATGTAAAAACTATGATTTTAAAAATCACATTTTTTGGGATGGAACCATCAAGAAAATGTTACAAAAACACATTTTCTTTTAATAACCATTTTAACATTTTAACTTTAAAAATCATATTGCATTGCTATTTTTGGGATGGAATTCGGGGTCGACCGATTATCGGCACAGATATTAAGCTTTTTTATGGTTATCGGTATCGGTCATTTGCCGATAAAATAATTTAAAAGCATTTAAAGAAAGTTTTTGTCAGAGCCCTTGTTATTCTTAAGTTTGACATTAATGTTCATTTTTACACCAGACATATATATATATATATATATATCGGTTCAAAATATCGGTTATCGGTCTACTTGATCTGTAATAATCGGTATCAGTATCGGCCCTGAAAAACACATATCGGTCGACCCCTAGATGGAATTGTCATGAAAATAATGCTACGAACAGCACAATTTCCTTTAATAATAATTTTAAGATTTTAATTTTAAAATCATATTGCATTGCTATTTTTGGGTAAGGAACTGTAAATAAAAAAAGTCACAAAAGCAAATTTTTCTTTATAATCATTTTAAGATTTTAATTTTAAAATCCATATTGCATTGCTATTTTTCAGGTAAAAAGGCAAATTTTTCTTTAAAAATAATTTAAAAATGATAACTTTAAAAGTGCAGTTGCATTGCTGTTTTTGGGGATTTGATTGTAGTAATCGTGACAAAATGTAATGTAATGTGGTGTTATTCGTCTCTGTCAACAAAAAATAAATAAATCAAAATTACAGACTGTGAAAGATTTTTACACTGTTAGAAGTCACATATTAATTTACAAAAACAACAAACAAAAAATTATTTTGTAATTAATTGTGAATTTACTAGCAATTTCTGAGTGAAAATGGTTTCAAAGTATTGTATTTTGTCAAAAAATGTGTGAAAATAAAGTCTAAACACCTGATTTTTTATCTCTTTTGTCCATCCAGGGTTATTATACAGAGCAAATCCATCTGATTTAGTGTTTTTACAGACTGCAGCTGCATTTCAGCATAACATCTGCTTCATATTAAGACTCTTCGTCAACTCCAGCACTAACAGAGAGCAGTGAAAGGACAGAAAGCTTCTCCTCCTCCTCATCTGATTGCTGCTGTCCATCTGATCTCCTGAATATATCGCCCACACTCATGCATTTACACCCACACAGTGAACCAAATCACTATCTGTGACAAACAACTCAAGCCTGAAGAGGACAGCATGTCTTCAAATGACGAGACAGCATCAGTAAAGCATCTTTACATGCAGTAACTTTGACCCTGTTTACATACAAACGACATGCGATGATACAAACAAACAAACACTGATCTCAGCTGATGCTTGGCTTGATATGACAAATGCAACATTGTTTCCATATTCGGATCAATAAACAATACACAAATAATAATAAAATCTCCGCTGTTTTACCGACAGTCAAGCTTCATCTCCGAAACATGGCGATTTTTCCTTCTCAGCGCCATATTCATGATGCATAATGACACTAGTAAGGAAATACTTCAGATATTTGTATGAAATTAGGTTTTACTTGAACTCAGGTGGGGTTTTTATGGTATAGAGGAAATCTTTAAGATATGAAATATTCATTTGTCCTACCTGTGATTCGGCGAGTGTCCTTTATGATGTGATGAAGAGGAGAACTGATGCGAGCAGACACATTCCGGGCGTCTCTCCTGATAGTTTGAAGTATTCCTGGCGGATGAGGGTGAGATTGTTGGACTGACTCAAGCTGCTGCTGACACATGTGCTGACCACGCCCACTGAGCGCGACGGGGCGTGGCTTAACACGCTCCTCTGCCAATCCAATGGAATACTGGAGGACTGCATACTGCGACTGTGCCGAAGTATGCAACAGTAGACCTTTTAAAGGAACAGTTCACCCAAAAATGAACATTCGCTGAGCTGACAGTGTCCTCACCCTCAGATAATCCGAGATTAGGATGAGTTTGTTTCTTCATGAGATTCGGAGAAATGTTTTCATTTCATCACTTCATTGTTCAGCAATGGATGCTCTGCAGTGAATGGGTGCCGTCAGAATGAGAGTCCAAACAGCTGATAAAAACATCACAATAATCCACAAGTAATCCACAGCACTCCAGTCCATCAGTTCACATCTTGAGAAGACAAAAGCTGAAACAAATCCATCATTAAGACATTTTAACTAAAATACGAGTCCATAATCCATAATAACGCTTCCTCCAGTAAAAAAAGAGAATCTCCTGTTGTCTCTCACATCAAAATCCAGACACATATTTGTTTAGAGCTGTTTAAACGCTGCTTGATCTGTGCAGATTTAATGGTAAATCCTACAAATAGAATATAATGAAATAAAATGTCTCACATGAGTCCCGTAAAGCCTTTGAGGCAACCGCAGAGGAAGGTGTTTCCATTGCTGTGGGCAAGTGATGCAATGCTACATTTCTCCAAATCTGATGAAGAAACAAACTCATCTACATCTCGGATGGCCTGAGGGTGAGCACATTCCTATACCTTTAAACAGCAGGATGACAGTAATATTTAGCCACCATATCTTCTCTACTCTCTCGTTTAATGCACAAAGGCTGAAGCTGTTTTAAACTGTCATAAACAAGACAGACTTACATATAACAAGTTAAAATGCATATTTCATAAGTAAAAACATGCTTTGTTGGCTAAAAACAAATGCTTTCAGCCTTTGGTGCATTAATTATGACAGTAGGTTATGGTTAACACACGCAAGGCTGCAGGTCCTGACAACATACCAGGCCGGTTAATCAGACTGTGTGGGCTGCAACACCTCCAGCACTAGGTGCCCCACAGGGCTCTGTGCTCAGCCCGCTGCTCTTCACGCTGCACTGCCAAGTTCAGCTCCAACCACATCATCAAGTTTGCAGATGACACAACTGTGTTAGGCCTCATCAGCAACAATGATGAAACACTCTATGGCTCAGTGGCTCCACTTCCTGTGCTGACTTAAAAAAGCAAGTCTCCCTCGACCCATCCTCACCACATTCTACAAGGACACCATTGAGAGTGTGCTGACCAGCTGCATCAATGCCTGGCATCAAAACTGCAGTGCCACAGACCGCATTTTCCTTGCACGATGCTCCAGTAAATCCACCAGTATTGTGAAGGACCACACCCATACCTCCCACAGTCTCTTCCAGCTCCTGTCATTAGGTAGGAGGTACCGGAGCACC
>NW_015653470.1:7584-8400 GCF_001515625.1 Sinocyclocheilus rhinocerous | reverse complement strand
GCATGTAGATAAACATGCGTGAGAGATTCTGCACGTCACGCATGTTTGAGAGTTTCTGGTGCGAGAGCATCCGTGTTCTTCTCTGGATGGAAGAAAATCTAATAAACTGAGGAGCTGAATGAACCCTGAATGAACCCAAGAAGTATAGTGTCACACACAGCTGACACACGCATGACAGAAAAAGAGAAGGAAATGATTTCCCTGCCTGTTTTTAATGAATATACTAAGAAAATCTTATGATTATGAATCAAGCTTGGTTTTATATACGTATTGGAAGATCATATTGGCATGTTTTAGCAAACTTTAGCTCACAATATTCTGTTTACTGTTTATGCCTAAAAAGTGTTCATCCCTCCATGCAACAGCAATATTATTTTATAGATCACTGGTAGATATAAACATGCTAAATTAATACATGTATATATCTATATATGTATCATAAATGTATGTGTGTCAGGGTTATACATTCACTGAAATAAAATAAAACATAAAAAACTTTTATTTCGGCAACATTTCTCATTTTAATTTAGTTTAACTTGATGAGCTAAAATAACATAAAACTAAAATTAGAATTAATAAAAACTAGACATATATACAGTATATATGTGTGTGAATACACACATACACACAATATATAAAAATGATGAAAACACACACAAAAAAAACCAACCAAAAAACTAACAAAAATGAAAATGAAAACAAAATATATAAATACAACTGAGTAAAAAAATTGCTACTAAAAAAAACACACAAACAAAAATGAATAAAAACTACACACACACGCACACTCACTCACTCACTCACACACACACACAC
>NW_015653470.1:830-6772 GCF_001515625.1 Sinocyclocheilus rhinocerous | reverse complement strand
CACACACACACACACACACACACACACATAAACACACACTCACACTCACACACACACACACACACAAACTCGCACTCGCACACGCGCACACGCACACACACACACACACACACACACACACACACACACACGCACATTTATATATAAATCTTCTAAATATGACAAAAATCACAACAAAATTTCTAAAACTTTAACTGAAAGTAGAAATGAAAATATTTCATATGCCAATTGTGAATTATAGACATATAAAGACATTATAGATGAGTTATGTGAATATTGTGCATTCTGTGCATTGTGATATATACATACTTACAGTATGTTACAATCATTTTTGCTCTAATAACAGAACCTTCATGTCATTTTTTAAAACTCTAGACACAAAGCACAAAACAGTCATCATTTGTAACACAGGCTGTCCAATGTTCAAAACTTTGCATATTGCGTTCATATCTTTAAAGAAGCCTTGCATTTGCAGAAGCATTGGTTAAAAAAAAACTCATTTATTATGAAATATCATAGGAACATTACTTACACACGGCAGCAACAACAATACTACAGCGAGAATAAAAGTTACGCCTTCTTTCGTTGCGTGAACATTTGGGTGGTGTTATGCAAATGTGGCGCACGTAGTAGTTACTCCCAGGGAGTACTAACAAGAGCAATTAAAGATTAGAACCAGGGAAAGATTTACCTATATCATTAACCCTCCCCAGAGGTGTACTTAACAAGCACCTCTTAAATACACCACTACGCCAGGTTCGGTTAAGGCTGAGTCAGGACGTGAGACAGATGAAATATAAACAACTTTATTGAAAACCAATAAGTAACAAAAATGCAAAAAAAAAAAAATGTACAACATACACAAAATTCTACCTCCACTCCAGGGCTGGGGCCTAGTCCGCCTAAATAAAAAACAAAACCACACAGCAGACCCACGTGCACTTGCATTCCACAGCACCCCGAGTGTTGGACACCGCACGCAGAATCAACCACCACCCAGCAGAAAATGGGGGCTTGCCCTTCACACAAATCACTGGTTGCCCGAACTCCTGGAGAGAAAGCAAAACCACAATGAAATCACGCTAGATTACTCACACACGCACTCTCCCAACTTTTTATAAAATTGACAATTGAATAACAAAAAAAAAAAAAAAAGCCACAAAGAAAAAAACAAACCAACAAACCTCAACCATACAATTACCGATAGCAATAAATTCACAACCTTAAATCAACAGAGAAGGAAAAAAAAATAAAAAATTTCAAATATTAACAAATTCACAAAGAGCCAACTCAACAGGAACAAAAAATTACAATAAACAAAAAATTAAACCAAAATAACAGTTGCATTCTTAAACCTTAAAATACAAAAAAAAAACAACAACACCGAACACGGTGGCGACTGTTGGTTGGTCATCCAAGACCTGGGAGTGCAGCAATACACAGCAATCAATGGAAACTGCAGCAAGCCAAGCTGATATTCCAAGTGGCCAAAACTGCAGTAAACACACTGGTCGCCGCATAAAATAAAACAGCCCTGCAACACACTAGTTCTAATTCACAAACTCAAAAACCGCCGGTCTGGCAGTTTTAATAAGCACCGTGTCACCGGCTACACAAATCTTCCCACATAGTGAGGTAGATATGTGGGGCGTGTTAGAACGAGCCGTTTTAGGTAGGCGTGGCTGACTCTTAACTTTTATAAAGAATATCTCTTTGGATTTGAGACTTTAGTCTTTGCAACTTTACAGATCTTCTTTATGCACCAAGAGCTTGTAACACTCCAAAGAGAAAGGAAAAAATGAAATCCCATCATATGACCCCTTTAAATATAGAATGCGGATGCTCTATTCTATTCTGGATCTTTAGGAGTAAGGAATGGGATGGAGCATCGAATAATTATTTAAGTAGGAATATTTGTGTATATACGTGTGTAAGAACAGGAAAAGCAAAAACAAAGAAGAAATTGATAATAAATAAACCATGACTGCATAACAGCAAAAGTAGGTGGCGATATGCACACAGGATGTAACACGCCAAAAAACGGAAGAAGAAGAGTAGTGATGAAAATAAAGGAAAATAACTAGAACTCGCTCCTGCAGGAGCAAAGGGAAGAAAGATGACTGATGGCCAGAGAAGAAAGCAGAGGTCAAACAGAGACGCAAACCACGGTAAAATAGTGGTAGCAAGAGGTAATGAAGTTAACTAGCATGTTAGATGCAGTCCAAATGCTAAAATATTTCTTAAAACTGAAAGAAAGGGCGTGGAAGTTTGTCTCATTGAACGAGGAAAAATGTGAATGCAATGCAATTTTTTTTGTCTTACCATTTTAAATAAAGAATTTTCAATGCACATTCACACCCAAGAAGACAGAGAACATTGTGAGAGAAAACTATGAAATTCTGAATTTTGCTCACCCTAGACACACACACACAGAGAGCCAGGTATGAGTGCATGAAAGGAGTGTGATTCGAGGTTCTTGTTGATGTGAAACAATTGTGCCTCAGACACAAAGGACCTTGCTAGATCACCCTCATTAAAATCATTACTACTGTCAGTGATAATGAAGCGTTAGCATGAATGCAAAATCAAACTGCATGCAAATAAATTCTCACGAGAGACACACATCAGCTAAAGCCTCACAGATCATTGATGGACAAATGCATTTTGCAGAAGAAAACGTGATTAAACAGACATTTCAGGAGACTTCAAAACACTGAAGACAGGGTGCATTTCCTCAGATTCACCTCTGAAAACAGCACAACTGGAGCACGCTGCTCGTTTCGGATGAGTGTGAATGTGTAAAATAAATGAGCTAATTGGTGAAACTCTGTTCAGTTCAGACCCGTAATGAAAAACGCTTCAAACGTTAACCAATTAAATCAATGAAAGCGTGAGGAAGTAGTAATTAAACACTAAACCTGTCGTCTGTGCACTTTAGTAATTAGTGTTAATGTTCTGGAATTAGAGTTGGTTAGGGTGAATGAACGCAGTGCCATCAGTGATATAAACGTCATCCTTCCACAGTTTCTTTGGCGGTTATGAAACTCTTCTTGTGTTTGGCAACCGAAAGTTTCATTTTGAAATTTGGAGTCAAATTCCAGCAGCTGAAAGCATCGCTCATTAACGTGTCCTCCGGTCTTGACTGATGAATCTCTGAGATCAGAAGCGTGGAAGCAGGTCTCAGTATATTTCAGTCTGCAGCTCAAATCCTCTTCCAGTCTGGAGAAAAGATGCTCCATGATGAAGAGAAGCCAGCGACTACAGCAGAGACAAACACATACAACACATCTGCTGTACCTTCTTTTGACATATAATATATGTCATATAAACATATAATGTGCTGATTGAGAGCTGAAGAAATAAAGGCTCCTCAGAAGATGTGAGATGTTCTGGAGGCTTGTGAAGATCATTCCTCCGCTGAGGAACAGTGAAAGTAAAGCTTCTGGAAACAAACGCTCCTCAAAAGATCCTGAGGATCAGATTTGAGACTCTAAAACATGATTGATGGAGAATCAAGTAAAGCTGAGCTGCTTCAGTCCAGTAAGTGTTCATCTGGAGATATTACTGCAGTTATTCTGACGCTTACTTGATCAAAATCAGTCAAGATTTGACACGAGAAGCTCCAGCTCCAGAATTACACTGAAAGAGCTTTGACTGGATAAAACACTCGTAACTCTCGATCAGAGACAGAAGACGTGCAGGAGATCCAGTGTGAAACAGCAGAGTTTGATCATGTTGATTATTTAGAGGCCTTGTGTATCAAATATGATACAGCATGGTTAATAATGGCTATAAATTATAAAATAGTGGAGATATAGAGAATTATTGCTATAACTTATTAAATTTATTAAACTTATTAAATTATTATTATAACTTTTAGCTAAATTGCTATTAATTAATTTAAATTTTAAAACATTTTCCCCTTTATTTTCTGTATTTATTTTTTTACTTTATTTTTATTCTTTTAAACTTTTTTATTCATTCATTTATTAATTAATTTATTTATCTGTAAATATTTTCCCTTTATTTATTTCCTATATTTATTTTTAATTTAATTTAATTCTCATAAACTTTTTTTATTCTTTGATTGACTGAGTTATTATTGTAAACATTTATTCATTCATTTTTGCTAAACATTTTCCCCCTTTTTATTTTCTGTATTTATTTTTTAACTTTATTTTATTCTTATAAACATTTTTATTCCTTTCTTTCTTTCTTTCTTTCTTTCTTTTCTGTGAATGTTTTTCCCCTTTTCATTTTCTGTATTTATTTTTAATTTTATTTTATTCTTATAAACATTTTTATTCTTTCCTTTATTTATTTATTTATTTATTTATTCATTCATTTATTTATTTTCTGTAAATGTTTTTCCCCTTTTTATTTTCTGCATTTATTTTCTGCATTTATTTTATTCTTATAAATGTATTTATTCATTTATTTTATTGTTTTAAACTTTTTTATTCTTTCTTTCTTTTTCATTTATTTATGTTCATTTAATTTTGTATATTTATTCCCACATGTATCATTTGGATATGGAGGCCGAAACCTGCAAAAACAATAAATAAATAAATGCACAAATAAATAAATAAATATGCAAATAAATAAATAAATGTGTGTATAAATACACAATGCAAATAAATAAATAAATAAATGTGTGTATAAATACACAAATTCTTGTTTAAATACATATAGAAATAATTAAACATGTGATTAAAGTAGGCAAATAAATAAAATAAATTGGTGGGCAAATGGAAAATGTTTAAGGAAATGCTAAACTCATCCTATTTATTTTCTTTTGATCACTCATTTATTTCTGAATGTAGTTCCACATTTTTGTCCCTCTGAGCAACATGCTAATGAGAGGGTGTCAATTATGCGGTTATGCGGATCGTGTGTGACGCGCTTGAGCGTTTGCCTGCGCATGCGTATTAACTTCATCAGTCAAGGGGACTGATTATTATCTTACACTTTTTCACAGGGCTAGTTTTGTAGTTATAATCATGAGAGAGCTAAATCATAAAATATTTTAAGTGGCCAATGTAAAATATTAATGCTTACATAGCTCTTAATTGCAATACTGAACCGTTATTTGCTTAATAAACATACTTTTGTCGCCTGTATTTTCTGTTCTGATAACTAATGGGAAAAAACTGTCTGTTCCTCGATTAAACCACTTCATACCAGTTCTCAAGGATGTATATGAGCCTCTGTTTGTACAATAATAAATTGAGAATCAACTGAGATGTACCCTTGTGTTGTGTATGTCACTAATTTGGTTCTCCCGCCGTAAAGAGAGAGAGATTGCTGCAGATCGACTTGGTTGTAGAAGACTGTTTACTGAGCATAAAAATGATCTTACACGTACCTAAACAACGAGCAGGTAAAACCATCCTAATAAACACTAGCTGCCATCAAAAGAACGAGCCCTTATTCCACGGATAAAGTGAATAATCTCACGATGACCATGGGATACTGATATTACAGTTGTCTCTAGCTGGAGACTCAATCGGGTTACAAAAAATGACGTCAGGAAACGACACTGGCCATTTCGTTGGGTCGTTTGTAAAGTCACAGATACTGTACGGACAATACAGCTCAGTTTTTTATGTATCTTGCTCTGTTGAACGGAAAAAGTAGGAAATGACACCTCTGGCCATTCCGTTGCGTCGTTTGTAAAGTCACAGATACTGTACAGACAATACGGCTCAGTTTTTTATGTATCTTGCTCTGTTGAACGGAAAAGGTGACTTTATGTAGGCCATACTGGATTAACACCATGCATCTCCTGTCAGCGGGAAAGGATTGTTTTCCCCATGCCGTGCCCCCAGCTATCACAAGACCCGACCAAGTCCATGGTTGACACCCTCTCATTAGCATGTTGTGCAGAGGAAAAATAAATGTGGAACTACATTCAGAAATAAATGAGTGATCAAAGGAAAATA
>NW_015653470.1:0-649 GCF_001515625.1 Sinocyclocheilus rhinocerous | reverse complement strand
GAATTTGTGTATTTATACACACATTTATTTATTTATTTGCATATTTATTTATTTATTTGTGTATTTATTTATTTATTGTTTTTGCAGGTTTCGTCCTCCATAATTGGAGGCCTTGTGTATCAAATATGATACAGTAGGGTTAATAGTGGTTATAAATTATAAAATAGTCACAAACTGATCGCCATTAAATCTAATTTACTTGAGGTCACATTTTACTGTAAACCAAACCGCATTGTGTAGCAATAAATGACAGATTGAGAGTCAGATTGCTTAGGAAGTGTTTTTACGAGCCTGTCGCTGCATGTAGAACCCAGACAGAAGTCTTTTTATTAGTTTGCTTCATAATGAGTCTAGATTGCAAAAGATAGTGTTGATAAATGGGTTTAGAGAGCAGCTCTGTTTCTTATAGGATCCAATGGCTCCTTAATTGATTTTTTTTGTCTGAAGCCCTGACTTTATTTTTAATCTTTTAAACTTTAATAAAACTGTTTTATTCTTTTCTGTATTTTTTTATTTTTTACTTTTTAAAACTTTCTATTCTTTTCTTAGTTTTTTTCCAGTATTTTTTATTATTTTAAAAGAAAAGAATTATTATATTATTACATTATTATATACTTTATATAATATAAATAGTGTTTAATAAAAATAA
>NW_015653469.1:12951-13789 GCF_001515625.1 Sinocyclocheilus rhinocerous | reverse complement strand
ATTGGAAGATCGCGCCGTGGGGGGACCAAAATCAGTCTGCTTAAAAATGGACACAGAGCTCGCTCGCTCGCTCTCCCTCTCTAGTACTGTGGCTTGAACGCAAGTAACCAGGCAAAATCTTCTATCTGCTGAACTGGCGCTGATGATTGATTTTAAGCAGTAAACGTAAGATAAATCTCTGCTTTGTGATTCTCACAGGTTGAATTTGAAGAACTTTGTAAACTTCATGCAAACTCCGTCAACTCTCATTCTTCAGAACTGTATGTGTGTGTGTGTGTGTTTTTAGCTTAGTTTCATGTAATCTAGAATAGCCAATAAATTCTTGTTTCATTTATAAAGAAGTGTTGTCTGGTGTCGTGAAATTTTGTTAAAGTTAAAACTCTGCCAAGATCCTTGTTACCTTGCTCAAAATTAATAAGAGTACCATTTTCTTTATGTGTCGTTGGCCACTAAGTAATATGAACAGAATCGTTAATATACACGGACGTTAACGTCTCGCGGGACGAGTAGTTGATAAAGTGTAAACTATCAAATTTGAAATCAGGTCTTTTGAATAATTAATTTCATTGTAAATTCAATGAGTTAAATTCCTTACATCACCTATTATCGTCCCTGTTTCGATTTCAGCAAATCAGTTTGAGCAAACGCACACAACCTGATTAATATTCATGAATCCAGCAGTTCGTTAATCATTAGTGTGCTTTATATTGTCTTTATTAGTAGAATTCGTATCATTATTATCTTATCAGTATTTTTGTTAGTTTTCTTCCCAATTTTATTTATTTTTTTACAGAAACACTGAATGACCAAAAAAGCACCAGCACCAGTCCTAAGTTCA
>NW_015653469.1:12257-12570 GCF_001515625.1 Sinocyclocheilus rhinocerous | reverse complement strand
TGATTGAAACGCTTCCCACATGCAGTGCAGTGATACGGTTTCTCTCCAGTGTGGATCCTCTCATGTCTTTTCAGGTCTCCTAAATCTCTGAAGCTCTTGTCACAGTGTGAACACTTGTATGGTTTCTCTCCAGTGTGGATCTTCTCATGGGTTTTAAGATTTCCTGAATCTCTGAAGCTCTTGTCACAGTGTGAACACTTGTAAGGTTTCTCTCTAGTGTGAATCCTCTCATGCTGTTTCAAATGTTTAGCAGAAGTAAAAGTCTTCTCACACTCAAAGCACACATACTCTCTCACACCAGTATGTATTTCTT
>NW_015653469.1:10476-10726 GCF_001515625.1 Sinocyclocheilus rhinocerous | reverse complement strand
CTAAAAAAAATACAGTTATGGCTGTTATGGCTGGCTGTCGTGTAAAAAAGCACAATGATATCATTTAAATGAAGCAAAATGAAAAAAACTTTTTAAACTTTTTGACATTGTTCTTTGTGGAGGAACTCCATCTTTGAGTTTATCTGAATCTCACAGTTGAATCTGCTGGTTTTGAATATGAACGAAAACTTTAGATAATGTTTCTTCGTCATGTCACTTGTAATGACAGATTTATCCAGATTATATTTTA
>NW_015653469.1:9867-10316 GCF_001515625.1 Sinocyclocheilus rhinocerous | reverse complement strand
CTCTTGTCACAGTGTGAACACTTGTATGGTTTCTCTCCAGTGTGGATCTTCTCATGGGTTTTAAGATTTCCTGAATCTCTGAAGCTCTTGTCACAGTGTGAACACTTGTAAGGTTTCTCTCTGGTGTGAATCCTCTCGTGCTGTTTTAAAAAGTTTGCTGAAGTAAAAGTCTTCTCACACTCAAAGCACATGTACTCTCTCACACCAGTATGTATTTCTTTCTGATGTTCTTTCAAATGGTGTAGACGTGAAAAACTTTTTCCACACAAATAACATGAATATGGTTTCTCCTTTGTATGAACTCTCAGGTGCCGCATCAGGTTTGAAGCCCACAAAAATATTTTGCCGCATTGATCACATGTGTGCAGTTTCTCTCCAGTGTGGATGTTCATGTGATACTTAAGGCTTGATGATTGTGTGAAACTCTTCCCGCACTGATCACAAGTAAA
>NW_015653469.1:8712-9477 GCF_001515625.1 Sinocyclocheilus rhinocerous | reverse complement strand
AGTTATTTACTGTATCGTTCTCACAGTATTTCTGCTGTTTGTCAGCGCTGTTTCATCTGGCTTTTAACTAGTTTAAATCAGCGAGTCATTTGTGTTCTTCACTTAACTCAAGCGCTTCACACTGGATCTCAAAGTGCTGTTTAGTGCTCGCAGGACCGAGGCTTATCAGCAAGTAAATGCATCTGCTCTAGTCAGCTCGCAACCGCTGCGCTGCCGTTTGAACTTGAGCTGAGCGGATAAACTGTCCATGCGGCACGCTTCAAATTTTTTTTCTGCTATTGGCGCTTGAACATTATATCGAACATTTATTGTGGCCTGGTCTGAAGAATCACATTTTATTTTACATCACATGGATGGCCAGGTGCGTATGCATCGCTTATCTGGGAAACACATGGCACCAGGATGCACTATGGGAAGTTGGCAAACCGGCGGAGGCAGAACCTTGGGTCCTGCTATCCATGTGGATGTTACATTGACACATAGCACCTACTTAAGCATTGTTGCAGACCATGTACACCCTTTCACTGAAACGGTATTCTCTGGTAGCTGCGGCATTTCAGAGTGCAGGTTATGTGCACTCGGCCTCCATTGTATCTTATATTAGTGATGTCAAAATTAGCGCGTTAACGCAGGCGATTAATTTTTTCAGTTTAACGCGTTAAAAAATATTTAACGCAATTAACGCAGGGGTGGGGCTAGGGTTGGTCACCCCACTCACAACTGCTGCTTCTGTCACTTTTTCTCTTGACAAGAAGTGCATTTATT